>NC_080482.1:17067500-17347500 GCF_030265055.1 Doryrhamphus excisus | reverse complement strand
CTGCAACTTAAACTGTGAAATTCCGCCATCTGGTGGGCACTTAAAATTACTGCAACTTAAACTGTGAAATTCCGCCATCTGGTGGGCACTTAAAATTACTGCAACTATACTTGGGAATTTCCGCCATCTAGTGGTGTTTTTAAGCACTGCTAATCTTCTTGGGAAATTCCGCCATATAGTTGTCACTTGCATGCATTTAAAATACTATAAATACTATTTTAGAGAAAATAAAGATAGAAACAAATGGATTTAAAGGTCCAAAAAAGTACACAACAAGTGGAGTGGCAGGCTGCAGCGTGTCATTCGGTCTGCAGAGAAGGTGATTGGCTGCAATCTCCCGTCCCTCCAGGATCTGTACGCTTCCAGGACCCTGAGGCGTGCAGAAAGGATTGTGGCCGATCCCTCTCACCCCGGACATAGACTCTTCGAGACGCTCCCCTCTGGCAGGAGGCTGCGGTCCATCAGGAACAAAACCTCACGCCACAAGAACAGTTTCTTCCCGTCTGCTGTCAGCCTCATCAACAAGGCCCGGAACCCCACATGACACTCTTCACACCCCACCTCTGCCTCATCCTGCCACTTTGACACTTTGACACTTTCATTGTATACGTTACATTAACGCTCAGTTTGGACTCTTAGGAAAACAATCAGACTGCACTTCCGGAATAACAAACAAAAACAGACTGTGTACATATATTTATACTGTTATTCTGTATATTTTGTATTTTCATATTTTGTATTTCATATTTTCTCTCATTCTTTTTTAATAGATGTGTATGCACCTACTACACCAAAACAAATTCCTAGTATGTGTTTGATCATACATGGCAATAAACCTTTTCTGATTCTGAGTGATTGTAACCCGGAAATACTGGAAAACATTCCTTATACAAAGTGTGACATTATTTGTAAGTACTAACATGACTAGATTATTGCAAAATAATACTTCCATTGTTGTCAACAGATGCTCCACTCGTATAGACAAGTGTTACAGTTGGTTTAGCCTTAAGCTTTTACAAAAAGTACAAGTGGTGATTAAGAAGAGAGTAGTTGTCAGAGCTGGGAAAACATGTAGGCCAATTATAATGACCTCCATGTGGCCGGCTAACATTGTACTGTAACAGCCAGAGCAACCTTTACAGCCAAAGCATTAGTCATGGCACTCGTGTATGAATTGCATATCTTTTGTCATCTATTCATTTATCCTGTGTTATTGTGCTACATGTATGAAGGCCATCATGTCATTTACTTGAACAAGTCTTCCTACCTGTGAAGAATGCCGACGCCATGTTGTTGATGGTCTGCCAACACGATTACATGAGTCCTTCCCCGGGGGCCGACAGACTGCTGATGGACGCAAAAGGTTGAAGCTCCAGAAAATGCCGTCTTCTGCGTGCAATAGGTGAAACTGTCCACTGGAGAACCTATGGCATCAGATGACGCTCCCATTTGGAGCTCATATTGAGATGGATGCAGAGGGATCCCACGGGCTGTTAAGCGACAAGCGGCTTTTCATCTGTAACAGAAGTTGTAAGATTAGCTGCTATTCCTTTGCTGTAATGAAATACTTAGTTTTATAAAATTCATTCCTGCATTGAATACTTATTATTATTATTATTATTATTATTATTATTATTATTATAATACATTTTATTTGTATAACGCTTTTCAAAATACTCAAAGACACTTTACAGAAGAATGGAGTTGAATAAAGTAAGTAAACAGAATAGAAGAATCACCAAAATACAACATTCATTGGTTAATACACAGTTAAAACATGAGTAAAAGCGGGGCGGGGAACAGCAGTCAGATATAAAAAAGTTAGACATTAAAAACTGATTTAAAGAGGTGGGTTTTGAGTTGTTTTTTGAAGGTGGGAAGGTCAGGGCAAGCACGGAGTGAATGGGGCAAAGAGTTCCAGAGGGTGGGGGCAGCGATGGAGAAGGCTCTGTCTCCCCAGGTTCGGAGCTTGGTTATTGTAATGATGCGGTGTACAGAAGTAAGTTTTTTTAGTCGCCATTAAAATAGACCGAATAAGGGAGAAGGGTTATGAGTGTGCTTTCTCCTCCGTTGTCACAATGATGCTCAAAGATAAAATCGGCGGCTTACACTCACCTAACACCTAACACTCACCTAACCTCGCCTCTGACGGCAACAAGTTCCAACACAAACTGAACACGCCATGCACGCGACGTAACCAGGACATCAAGGGATTTTCACGTCAAACGAAATATTTCCAAATAAACCACTTTTAGCTTCAGTTGTCATTGACTATGACGAGGGTAGCGAAACATACTTTTAAAAAATCGTTGTCAATTTGGGCCAAAGTCGTTCACATTATGTTATGGATTGCAAATGAACCGGTTGAAACAATTGCTTCCGTCATTTCGAGCATTCTGCGCGCCAATTATGTCCACAAAATGGCGACCTCGGCTTCAGCTCGTCAACTTCGACATCGTTTATATACTGTATATTCTCCTATTGTCGGAGCGAAACGCCACTATTCGTGCTTCAACGTGATTTAAAACTTTGATACTGACCTTGTAGCATTGCTTGTGCGGCGTCTGAGTTACATGGCAACTCCAGTGTTCTCCGTCAGGGTGTTGGAACGCCGACTCTATACCGAATTAAATTGGCGCCATTGAAAATGATGGTGTTGTAAGACAAACCGTTTACTTCGGCACTTCTCCACGGTCGTGGCGGTGTTAACTGTCACTATTTTCAACCCCAAACCGTGGTAAGGGGCGGCCTGACTTCGTCAGAGAAAGACAGACAGACAGGTTGCCTGCTGCTTCCGGTCAACTTTCTTTTTCGACTAGCCAGCAACGACAGAACAGCGCGCGCGCGCACACACGAGATCCCCGCACTTCCTGGTTCACGCTCAACCCGCCCCACATAGCTGGCCAAACACATGCCTGCAACAGCGTTGAACACTTCAAAAATTAACCCGGATTTTGCATCCACCTCGCGGGAGCGCGCACGCTCAGTTAAAACCGAAAATAAGTGACGCTGCGGGTTTTTTTCGCCACAGGATTTCAGATTAACGAAGATAGTATACCTTTTGTCTGCTTTATCAGTTACTATGAGATACCTAAAGCACACAGTATATGAAAACTTCGATTTATTGGCTTGGTATTTGTTTGGTATGTCAAGCATTTGACGCATGCGTATCCAGGAATACGGTGAGTGGAGCGGGTTAGACATTTACAATGTAATTGTGGCGCTTTGTAACACATTTCTTCCGCCATTTAGGTATTTCTGCATAACTAATGACAAATATGACCAAACCAACCAAACCACAAGGAAGAGTTGTTAACAGACAGTGAATGAGGCATGATGCAACAGTCGATCTCACCCGTTTGACATACTTTGGACTGTAAAATGAAAAATAAAAGTGTTGAACTTGGGGGTTCCACTCATTCATTCATTATGTGGCAACACAATGGTTATTTGGTGAATTTTAAATTCCCCATCTGCAAATATGGGTGCATGCATTCTACAGCGGGTGGATTTTGACCTGCCGAGATTTGCATGCACCCCCCACTTGGACCAGTATAACTGCTACATGTCTATAGTTCACATTATTGCTTTAAAGACATCCATCTCTCATGTGGATGTCATCACTTGAAAAAAAAAAAAGTTCCCATGTTGGAAATATGGGGTGCATGCATTTTACGGCAGGGCAGATTTTTGACCTGCTCATCTACACATTTCTTACATATAGTACCTTTAAGACTGACAGCACTCAGTCTGTGACCATCGCTGTCTATGGTCCTGAAGTCTCAGACAGGTCACAGCCCAGAAGGTCCTGCAATCAAACACATAGGATTTCTGAACATTTACACCTCTGACCACAACAGTCATAGTACATAGTACGGCTGACTTGGGGGCGAGAGGCGGGGTACACCCTGGACCGGTGGCCAGTACACCACAGCTGTAAAGTAAAGTATTACAATATCAAATTGCATTTTGTGAAAACAAACTAAATGATGTTGTAAATAGTACAGGCTATAAACATTAAGCATAACATCTTAAAACATAACCATCTAAAATGATCCTTATGCAGACATCGTCCATATCTTCTGGTCTGCATCTCCCCTGGCAGTAGCTCTAAGGACTTGGTCCAGATCATTGTCAAACTCGAGCCGCTCTCTTTCCATGTTGGCAGCAGGCCACATGACCCGGCGATGTTCGGAATGCCTGACACAGGGTGGGGATTGTGGAGCTTGGAGGTTCTGGGCACTGTGGGTTGACTCCGGGCCCGGCTCCTCCTGCGTCTCACCAGGTACTGGACCTGTGCATTGCACCACCAGCTTCCCCGTCAAGCATTTCATTTTGGTCTGGTGGATCTTCAGACCACGCTGGTTCTTGCAGACTTTGCCACATGGACAGGCTGCATTAGTTGTCGTTTTTCCATTAGCAAGGGTCGTTGCCTGATTGTCCGTCCTGTTGGGGTGCTCATCCTCAACCCCCTCTCGGGCACCCCTGGGGGTATGATTCTGTTGGGTTCTCCGTAGCTTGCTTGTGGGTGCCCCCTCATGGGAGCAGCAGCTTAGGTTGATAGCCCTCACCGCCCCGGTTACTGTCTTTCCAGTTGTCAGCTGTCTCTCCAGCAGTCGCCGTCCTTTTCATGGTTGTCATCCGGCCTATTCCCGGAGGTCACTGGCTTAGCCAGGTCAACTAGTTCTGACATACACTTTCGGTGCAACTTAGACACATCATCAGTGTTGTATTTTAAATAATGTACCTCGTACCAAAGTACGAAGTACATTTTTAACTTATCTTTTATACATTTTAAGAAATTTTTGTTTTTGTGTTACTACCCCAACCTTCCAAAAATGACCCGGTCAGGTTGTTTTATAGAAATATCTTCATAATGAAAAATTGCTATCATTTCATATTCCAGGTATTCCTCAAAAACATATTTGTGATATCATGTCGTTCACATTTTTTACTTATCTTTTATACATTTTAAGAAATTTTAGTTTTTGTGTTACTACCCCAACCTTCCATAAGTTTTCCTTTCTTATCTGATCACATTAGTAGTCAGCAATTCACTTGACCGTTGAAAGCTTCTCAGATGAGAACTTGATATATCTCGGTATATCATGGTTGAGACTATAAAAGTATTCAAGACAGTCACACGTCAAAGTAAATAAAAATGTATTTTTGCAATTCAATTCATACACACAGATCCTGTGGTCAAAATGAATTTAAAAGGTCGAGAAGCCTCAGTCCATGATCGCGTATCACATCAGTCGGCCGCCAGATTTGCATTTAACACACGCCCGGATGCTGAGAGAAGAAGCATAATAAATATCAAGGCTCCTCAGAGTGTCTGGGTGGTCTAACGGACGGAGGCTCATTTACGCTGAACTTGTGTGAAGGACGAGGGCAGCTGGATGGCTTTGCGGGAGTCTGGGGACAACCTCTGGGTGGCCGTGGGCAGCAGTTGGTTCCGTTTGATGATCTGCAAGGCCAACTGCGTGTTCCCTACAAACATCACACCAGAATAAAGCCAAAATGTTAAGAGAATTTTTTTATACAAGAATAAACCTGTGATATTTGAATTATTTGTACATAATAATTCAATTACACGTGTGTACACATGAAAAGGGCTAAAATGCTACTACGCCGATATTAGCATGCTAGCAATGCTAAAATGTCAGCAAGCCAAGTGCTTATATATGTCTACTTGTGAAAATGCAAAAAATGCTAGTATGCTAACAAGTAGCATGAAGTCCTACATTTATTTTATCTACATATTTAGATTCCTTGACCATGAACCATGGAAGAGTATGCTAACATGCTAATGTTAGTAAGAGACTAAGGAGCTGTCGATGGAGAGAGAGAAGGAGTCAACTTTAGATAAGGTGGATTTGGTGCCGATGAGTAAGAATTCAGTTTTATTGCTATTAAGTTTCAGAAAGTTAGAGGTGAACCATGATTTTATTTCAGAGAGACAGGAGGTGAGGGAGGGGGGCGGGAGTGTGGAGTTAGCTTTGGAAGAAAGGTAGAGCTGGGTGTCATCCGTGAAGCAGTGGAAGTGAATGTTAAATTTGCGGAAGATATGGCCGAGGGGGAGAAGATAGGTTATGAAAAGAAGGGGCCCCGGGACAGAGTCCTGGGGCGCACCTGTGGTGACTGGAGAGGGGTCGGAGGAGAAATACTTAAGCTGTATGAACTGATTGCAACAATGACATGTTTTCATGTAAAGTAAATGATAATAATAAGTGACAGCTGACCGTTCTGCAACTCCAGGTAGACTCCCAACAGGATGGCTTCAGGTGGGATCTCCTTGGTGTTCACCATAGAGGCAGCCTGAAAAAAACGACACAAATCCACATCAACTGCAATGCACAAAAAAACAATTAAGCCAAGACCGTAGCTTCAAAAAAACGGAAACCCTAAAATAAAAATAAAATGCTGAAAATGGGGGCGGCATGGTCGTCGAGTGGTTAGCGCGCAGACCTCACAGCTAGAGGACCAGGGTTCAATTCCACCCTCAGCCATCTCTGTGTGGAGTTTGCATGTTCTCCCCGTGCATGTGTGGGTTTTCTCCGGGTACTCCGGTTTCCTCCCACATTCCAAAAACATGCTAGGTTAATTAGCCACTCCAAATTGTCCATAGGTATGAATGTGAGTGTGAATGGTTGTTTGTCTATATGTGCCCTGGGATTGGCTGGCGACCAGTCCAGGGTGTACCCCGCCTCTCGCCCATAGACAGCTGGGATAGGCTCCAGCCCCCCCGCGACCCTCGTGAGGAAAAAGCGATAGAAAATGAATGAATGAATGCTGGAAATGGGAATGAGTATCTGCACTGTTACTGTTAATCAGCTGACAAATGACCTTAGGCATGCTTGATGCCAGTGTTTCCGGGAGACTAGTGGGAATGTTGATCCAGGTGGTGAAGATGCCTTCACGGACGGAATCCACTGTCTGGAATTGATGGCCATTTTTGTTAACTTCCCTTTCCCAATTGTTCCCCATTGGATTTAGATGAAGGGAACGCACTTGATGGTCCAAAATAGCGAGCTTATTGATCTGGAAGAAGTTCTTATTGAAGTGCAGCGTTGTCCTGTTGAAAAAGCCAGAGGGATGCCCTGCAACATCTCCACATAGATGGCTGTCGTTTCACGCCCCTGCACAACCTGAAGCTATATTGTTCCCGTTGAATGATGATCATGATGGCTTCCACCTTTCAATGTCCCATGTTTGGTGCCCTCCTGCCAATTCCGGCTAAGTTTGCTCACTGTGACACCACAATGAGCCAGACTTCATTATATGGGCGTGCCCGGGTACCGGCTGTTAGCTGTGCAAGATGAGTGGGCATGCTCTGAGTCGGGTCGTGGGTGGAATAAATTAAAAAAAAAACCAGAGTGTTTTGGAAAGCCAAGGAAATACAGCTGGAATAGGTGCAGATTCTGGAAGATGGAGAAAGCTTTCTGTGCTGGTTATTGTGTGTAGCTGCTCTATACAAGTCCACAAGTCAATACAAAGGTCCCCTTTAAGCATTTGATGAGCTGATGAACAGCTTATTTCAACTTTAATGCTGGTTTGCAATAAACTGAGACCAGTCCAGAGTACCTCGCCTCTCATCTAAAGTCAGCTGGGATAGGCTCCAGCATACCTGTGACCCTAGTGAAGATAAGTGGCAGAGAAAACGGGTGGATGGACGCTTACACAGAACACTTTTTTGTCGCACTCATTTCTGGCTGCATGGTGACCGAGTGGTTAGCGTGCAGCTAGGAGCTAGCTAGGAGACCCGGGTTCGATTTCCCGCTTGGGAATCTCTGTGTGGAGTTTGCATGTTCTCCCCGTTTGTCAGTTTTCTCCATGTACTGGCCTCTCGCCCGAAGACAGCTGGGATAGGCTCCAGCATGCACGCGGTATAGAAAATGGATGGATGTACTCTCATTTCTTCCTTTTCCATTTTCTCCAACAGTCCATCTCAGTCCATCTTTGATCTCAAGCTCGGCCAAGCCTTCCATAACCATAGCCCCCACCTTGTGGTGGCACAGCAAGCAAATGAGGCGCATTCAGGGACATCAGGTCATGACGCTATTTTTTTTCCAGTGGCGACCGACTGAAAGGAGTTGACAATCAAATCTTTACAAAACCAAATTCCAACTTGTGCGGGAACCCCGGTTACCTGATGAAGGCACTTGCGAGCTTTGTCATATTCGCTGCGCAAGCAGTACGCGCTGCCCAGGTTGAAGAGCATCATGGCCCGAGCTGACGCCACGCTGCTGGGATAACACAGAGGCGTCTGCTTCCCGGCTGCAAACACACAATGAAAACTTGCTCATTGCTGCGTTTCAAGTAAAACTTCCCCCCCATCATCCACAACAATCCTTCGGTGAAACATGAACACACATTTCTCTCTTTACTGTGCCTTCGAAAGAGAGACTAAGCATGTCGGAGCTAACGGTGCACGGAACAGGACAAACCCATTTGGATTATTGTATGAAGTCACAACACAATGCCTTGCTAGTGTCACCGTCACTGGCATTGGCTCAGGCCACTAAGGTAAGACTCCCTACTGGAAATGCTGCTGTGTTTGGAAATCATGCCTTTCATGTGTATCCTAGAAGATTGGGGCAACAAGCAGAAAAGTTGCTCAAATCTGAGATTCCGTCGAGTGGTTAGCACGCAGACCTCACAGCCAGGAGACCAGGGTTCAATCCCACCCTGGGCCATCTCTGTGTGGAGTTTGCATGTTCTCCCCGTGCATGCGTGGGTTTTCTCCGGGTACTCCGGTTTCCTCCCACATTCCAAAAACATGCTAGGTTAATTAGCCACTCCAAATTGTCCATAGGTATGAATGTGAGTGTGAATGGTTGTTTGTCTATATGCGCCCTGTGATTGGCTGGCCACCAGTCCAGGGTGTACCCCGCCTCTCGCCCGAAGACAGTTGGGATAGGCTCCAGCACCCCCCGCGACCCTCGTGAGGATAAGCGGTAGAAAATGAATGAATGAAAACCATAAAATGTTAAAGTTTTGTTTTTGTTTTTGTTTTTTTTTAGAGGGTTTTATCCAAAATTTTATTTTATCCAAATAGGTGTGTCCCATAACATTCATTGTTAGCTCCCTAATGCCAACTGTTTTTCTCACTTTGGCCTGCACAGACATGGGAAATAAATATGTGTTCATGATTGACGTAGCGATAGTGGATGATGGGAAAGAAAGAGTCGTTAGTATTTGGGTATACACTTACAGGATTCAGCTGGCTCATCTCCTTTATCAGATCCTGCTCGGGGAAAGCAAAAAAAAGGAGATTACGCATATTGTGGTGATTATGTGAAATGACCATAAATTTCAAACAAATTTAGTTATAAATGACCCACTTTCTGCGTTTGAGTTAAAAATATGTTTCTGGTCTTGCCCTGTGTTTATGAGCAACGACTGACAGGTGGCGCCAAATCTATTGAAATGTAATGGTAATGGTTTTGGTTCACTTGAACATGCATCAGATTACAATTGAGTGCATCCCATAATCAGTTCCCAGTTCCACATGTCCAAAAGAAGTAGGAAGAAGCAAAGCTTATTAAATCCTACCCCTCCATCTGGTACTTTTACAATCGCTAACTGTTACATTTGTTCACTTCCTGCTTTCTATAATACAGTTTAAGGTTTTTTGGTTTTTTTTAAATAATGTACCTCATACCGAAGTACTCGGTGATATGAGCATCCAATGCCATAATGTGTACCATAGTGCGTGTCAATATAGTGATATATATAGCACATCATGACTGGTTCAAGACTCTTCATCCTTGGATTTAGCAAACATCAACTGCTTGTATTGTTTCTTGAATTGGCTCATCGTTGTGCATTGTTTGATTTCCTTACTCAATCCATTCCATAGTTTGATTCCACATACTGAAATGCTATGGCTAGCATAACGTAGTCCTAGCATAGAAGTGTTTCAAATGTACTTCTTCCCTGAGATCATATTTCTCCTCTCTTGTAGAGAAGTATTGGATGACATTTTTAGCTAATTGCTTATTTTAGCCTTATGCATTATTTTAGCTGTTTGAAGATGAACTATATCAGCAAGTTGAAGTATTTGTCATTTTACAAATAAGGAGTTAGTATGTTCTCTGTAGGCGGCATTATGAATTATCCTTACTGACCTTTTTTGCAGTACATTTAGCCAGTGAAGATTGCTTTTATAGTTATTAGCCCATATTTCCACACAATAAATAAGATATGGTAGAACCAGAGAGCAATAAAGAGTGTGGAGTGATTTCTGATTGACAACAAATTTTGCTTTGTTCAATACTGAAATATTTCTGTCCACCTTATGTTGTATATTTGTAATATGAGGTTTCCAGCTCATATTTTCATCTATTGTGATCCCCAGAAATGTATTTTCCTTCACCCGTTCAATGTCTACACCGTCTATTTGTAGCAAACATCAACTGCTTGTATTGTTTCTTGAATTGGCTCATCGTTGTGCATTGTTTGATTTCCTTACTCAATCCATTCCATAGTTTGATTCCACATACTGAAATGCTATGGCTAGCATAACGTAGTCCTAGCATAGAAGTGTTTCAAATGTACTTCTTCCCTGAGATCATATTTCTCCTCTCGTATTTCTGTATAGGGAAACTGTGGTAAAGCATTCATTCAAATTCTCAAATTAAAATTTGTATAATGTGGTACTACAAATAGTAAATGTAACCAAGTATGAGAATTACCTACACAATAATATCCTCATTTATGGTAGTTAATTGGTACCAGAACTGACCGTGATATGCCAATTGCCGCAAAGTAGGATTCCTTACTTTTGCATGGAATATTTTCATAGACTGAGCATATAAAATCTGTTGACATGAAGAAGACTCATGCACGGATGTGTTCTGGTGTTCTTGTCAAAAGAATCGTAAAAGCAGTAGACCTGGGTCTTGCTCGCTGCTCTGCGTGCCCATCGACACGTCGTTGACATTCTCTGGGTTGAGGTGAGCGATCGCGTCGGAGATCCTGTCAAGTGACATCAGCGCCTCAGCAGCGTAGAGGTGACCGAGGAACCTGAACGCAGCAAACCCAACGGCTGTGTCATTCCAAGCATGGAGTCAAAGGTCGAGAATCGTTCGTGTCAATGTCAAGTTCCAGGCCAAAAACGTACTTGAGGGATCCCGACAGCTTTGATTGATGGAGCAGTTTCTCAGCGTGGTTCAGAGCCATCAGGTTATCGCCCAGTGCTAATGCAACGTAGGCACTGCACGCCAAGATGGAGCACCTGCACGTGACACGTCATGTAGCATTAACAACCGCCCCTCTGCATGTGCACACCCGGTTTGATTACCTGAGGTTTTCCACTTCCTGTTTTCTGAGAGGAGATGATGGCGCTGCAGAGAGTAGCTTGTCGGCTTCCTGACCTTTACCGCTGTCCAACACATGACGTGTAACAGAAGAGTGTGACATAGTTGGTAATGGGTTGATTTCATTTGAACATTTGACGAGACTTAAGACCAAGGGGGGCCGAGCCTTTTCTGTGGTCGGCCCCAAACTACGGAACTCTCTCCCCTCCCAAGTAAAAAAAGCCCCCCAACATCGAAAGCTTTAAGTCTCGTCTTAAAACCCACTTTTATTCTCGGGCTTTTAACTTGGAGTGAGTCGTATGGTCTTGTGTCCTTTAGTTCTTTCTTTTTATTTTAATTGCTTTTATTTTTTATACTAATAACTTGGAGGCTACCGTTTAGGTGGCTAGCTCTCTAGTTTGCGAGTTAGCATGTGTCTCAAGACCCTGCAGTTGCGCAATATGTTGTAAATAAAAAGAGTATAAATGTGACTATAGTCGTGTTTTGTCATGTCTACAGGGCTCTAATAATGCTTTGTTCATTTTAATATGAAAAAAATCATTTGTCTATCCACCAACAATATGTGCTTTCTTAACTTTTTATTATTATTATTATATTTATTTATTACTGATTGATTTTCTTTATTCTTGATCTTATTTTGTGTTTTGTTGTTTTTTTTTGGAAAACCTGATGCGGCCCAGCCTCGTCCAGACCCTAGCTCCAGTGGCCCCCTGGTAAATTGAGTTTGAGACCCCTGCCATACTGCCAAGAGTTTTTTTAAAAGCGGTTCTTGTTGGGTGTTGGTAAAACACGGACTGTGTAATTCCGGTGCTAATTTGCAAACCAATCCTTGCCAATCTTGAAATGGACCAATCAGAATCCTTTATTTAGACCGCGGTCCGCAGTCCGCATTTTACCCACACCCTGAATCTTTCTTGTTGGCGATGAACCAATGAGCGATGGTTTGACTAGGAAAACATCTATCATGGCGTCCCTGCCAACATGGTCTAATTCTTCAACAACTTGTGAAGGAAAAGAGCAAAAAGTGATGAAGCAGTGCCTCCTAAACAAGTATTAAATATAAGTAATAAAGTAATAAATGTGTCTATTCAATAATGTTTGATTGTGGTGCACAACTTGTAAATATCACTGCTTACTACGACTACCATGTGTAAGGTAGTATGGCATGCCATGTTAACATACGTTTCAGACATTCCTCCAAATACAATGCATCGGTACTATTATCTGATGAATTATCAGCATATTCGGGCAAGTAGTTCTCACCTTAAGGATTCCCCATGGGCAAGTCATTTTTGGTTTTAATGTAGAGCCCTGTTTTTAATATTTAAATATCTATTTTACTATTTAATTTCTTAAATGATCTTTTAGTTTTGGATTAAATCCAATTTGTGCCTTTTATTTATTGTATTTTATTTTCACTTTTTATTTTACTAGTCAGTGCAGCACTTTGGAAATTATATTTATAAAATGTGCTATATAAATAAAGTGGATTGGATTGGATTTGAACATGCATCAGATTCCAATTGAGTGCATCCCACAATCAGTTCCCAGTTCCACATGTCCAAAAGGAGTAGGAAGAAGCAAAGCTTATTAAATCCTACCCCTCCATCTGGTACTTTTACAATCATTAACTGTTACATTTGTTCACTTCCTGCTTTCTATAATACAGTTTAAAGTTGTTGTTGTTTTTTTTAATAATGTACCTCGTACCGAAGTACGAGTTGATATGAGCATCCAATGCCATAATGTGTACCATAGTAAGCATCAATATAGTGATATATATAGCACATCATGACTGGTTCAAGACTCTTCATCCTTGGATTTAGCAAACAAGAACACTATTTACTGTTCACATCAATGACGACATTTACCCCCAACAGCGGATCAGATAAAGATACGTTTCCTAAGACCGGGAGAGATTGTGTACATGCTGCGTGTGTGCGTTTGTCTTACCTGCAAGCATCGCTGTTCTCGCTGCCGCTCTCTGTGCTTCCTGACTGACTGGAGCTCTTGGAGCTGTTCTCCGTCTTTGCATCCTGCTGTTGGTGTTCAGGCAACAGCAGGAGAGCGTTCCTTAAGCAGATGGCTGCAAACTCCATACTGGCTACTGGGATGGCTGCTGATTGGCCCTCACTGCACAAAAAAAAACCAAGGAGATTGGATTTGAATCACAAAGACGTCCATGATGAAAGTCAAGGTAGTGAGTGTATGCACTAACCTGTAAATTGTGTTCTGCATGGACTGGGAAGCCAAAACAATCTTGCGATGGTAGCCCTGTCCCACAATTGACTGAACGATTCCTTTTTTACAAGGCAAACCTTTGTTTTCCTGTTCCGAACCCTGAAAGCAAACAATGACAAAAGTCCTCTTAGAGAGCAAGCATTAAAAAATTCCAAAAAACATTCCAAATGAAATTGCACTTGATGTTTATACAATGAAGTGCAAACACAGTAGATCCCTGCTGTTTGCGGGAGTTACATTCTGAGTAAGGATCGACCGATACATCGGCCGATCAATATATCGGGCTGATATTTGCGTTCTTTACTTGAATCGTATCGGCCGATACGCGCGAGGTTTCGCCGATATATTTTTCCGCCACATGATTTACAGACAGGCATCACATCGATGCTAGAAAGAACCTAAACTACGATAGAAAAGTTTTGCATATAGTTGAATATTTACTAGGGATTGACCGATATGGTTTTTTTGGGGCCGATGCATATACTGTTTTTTTTCCATTACCCTTAGCCGATGGCCGATTTTGCTTGTGCCAATATTTGTGGCCGATACTGCTTTTGATCCCTCAATTTACATGAAAAAATGACCATGATAATAAATATTACAGGTCTCATGTTTAAACAAATATTTATTGAAATGTAAACACTAGGGATCGACCGATATATGGGTTTTTTGGGGCCGATGCAGATACCGATTTTTTCCCCATCACCCTTAGTCGATGACCGATTTTGCTTGGGCCGATATCTGTGGCCGATACTGCTTTTGATCCCTCAATTTACATGAAAAAAATGACCATGATAACAAATATTACAGGTCTCATGTTTAATATTTACAAATATTTATTGAAATGTAAACACCGAACACAGTAGGATTCAGCTTTCTTAAACACATTTAAAAGGCATTATCAACTTTAAAAGGAATAAATATTCAACTATGTGCAAAACATTTCTGTCGTAGTTTAAATTTATCTGGCATCCATGTGATGACTGCTCCTTCGCAGCGTATCGGCCGATACCGATACAAGGAAAAAACGCAAATATCGGCTCGATATATCAACCGGCCGATGTATCGGTCGATCCTTAATATTTACTCCTTTTAAAGTTGACCTGTAATATTTGTTATCACTGTCATTTTTTCATATAAATTGAGGAAGCAAAAGCAGTATCGGCCACAAATATAGGCCCAAGCAAAATCGGCCATCGGCCGGAAAAAAAACATATCGGTCGATCCCTAATTCTGAGAGTAATCAATATGCTGGTGAAAATGTTGATTTTTGGGTTTTCTCCGGGTACTCCGGTTTCCTCCCACATTCCAAAAACATGCTAGGTTAATTAGCCACTCCAAATTGTCCATGGGTATGAATGTGAGTGTGAATGGTTGTTTGTCTATATGTGCCCTGGGATTGGCTGGCCACCAGTCCAGGGTGTACCCCGCCTCTCGCCCGAAGACAGCTGGGATAGGCTCCAGCACACCCGCGACCCTCGTGAGGATAAGCGGTAGAAGACTCGGTCCAGAGTTGAGTTTTAGCTTGGCGAGCGTTACGGCTGCAACAGCAGCTAATGTTAGGGATTGTTGCGCTTGTTGCGATGGAGTCTGGTGCGTGTGTGTCTCGCCTAACATTACTCACACCTCTAACCAGTGTAGAATACTACATATCAGGTTTTCTGAATATCTTTTATTTTAAAAAAATGCAAAATGTGCTTAAATATGCATATTTTTTCCCAACCAACCATATTCAACCGTTGCGCTTGTTGCGATGGAGTCTGGTGCTTGTGTGTCTCGCCTAACATGACTCACGCCGACTGACCAGTGTAGAATAGTACATATCATCAGGTTTTCCGAATGTCTTATTAAAAAAAATTGCAAAATGTGCTTAAATATGCATATTTTTTCCCAACAGACCATACTCAACCATGAAAGCGGCTTATTTTCGGGGGGGAAACAAAAATCCACAAACGTACAGGATAGTGAATGCTGGGAATGTGCGAGGATCTACTGTCCCTCTAAGAAGCTCCGACGCCGACCGCTGTACAATAAGTTTTCCACAAAACACACACTATCCTTATGGACTCACCGGACAACTAGAAGGTCTAAAACCAAGACAACTCCAAGATGAAATGAAAGCAAAAGGCTGAATGACTCTTACCCCTTTATTGGCAGAGATGCAACACTCCGCAAGCCGCAGCCACAGCCGAGGGTTGGAATGGTAAACCTGCACAGCCTCAATCAGACACTCGAAGGCGGCCAAAGGTCTGCCGATGTGCAGCAGCTGGATGCCACAGTTGTAGAGAAGCTCATAGCGTTTGTTGGCCAGGAGAGCACACATGGGGATACCTGTGAATTTCTTGGCTGAAGGCAGAGTGAGCAAGGGGGGAAAAAAAGGGAGCAAATAAAAAAAAAACAGTAAAATGACAATGTAGAGTTCTGAGCATCATGGGAATGAATGTTATACCAAATTTTTTTCAACAGTTTATTCTCGAGTGTTTTCCCTCTAAAAACAAGAATTAGGTGCACAAGTTTGAATTTATTTTGAATTTTCCCACATACATCATCCTCTTAACCCTTAGATGCACAAGTGGGTCAAAAATGACCCGGTCAGGTTGTTTTCTTCAAATATCTTCATAATGAAAAATTGTTATCATTTCATATTCCAGGTATTCCTCAAAAAACATGTTTTTGACATCATGCCGTTCACATTTTTAACTTATCTTTTATACATTTTAAGAAATTTTTGTGTTTGTGTTACGACCCCAACCTTCCATAAGTGGGTCAAAAATGACCCGGTCAGGTTGTTTTCTTGAAATATCTTCGTAAAGAAAATTTGTTATTTCATATTCCAGGTATTCCTCAAAAAATATGTTTTTGATATCATGTTGTTCACATTTTTAACTTATCTTTTATACATTTTAAGAAATTTATGGAACCCTAACTTATTACATAGATATTTCAAGTATATAATATACATTATTATAATATTTATCATAGTATCTCAAATGTTTTTTTTTTTGGCATATACCATGTCTATATAGCTCGAGAAGACAATATTCTGTGTGCCTTGAATCAGTGATCATTACAAGAGGAATGGCCGCTACCAAAGGGACAGCTTATGGGATTGAATGAATTAACGTAACTGAAGTGAACTGAATGTCATTTTCCCCAGGTCCGGTCTCAAGGTTATGTTCAGGGGAAATGTGAAATCAAACCTTTCCATACCAACAAGAAATGTTAGAGAAGAAGACAACTGACCCACCTTGCCCGTTACCGCCGTCTCCAAGCTGTGCGCAAGTGTGGTCGTTCTCTTGTAAAGCCTTCTTGAAGTAGAAAATGCCGAAGTTATGTTTCCCCATTGCAAAGTGGATGCAGCCGAGATTGTTCCAGAACATACACCGCATACACTCGCCTGAACGCAGACCAGAGACAGTTCAAATGCCACAAAGACGACAAAGCTGTTCAATGTTGCATTCATGCACATTGACATTTTCATCAATTTCATCAAATTTCATCTGAGCTTCTCCAGACATTTGGAGAGGAACAATATGTGTCACCTGTCTTGATGGGTCCAGGGTGTTCTGCTATGTTGGAGCTGTTGAGCAGCTTCACTGCTTTCCGGTAGTTTCCTCGCAGATATTCAAAGTTACTCTTGAGGAATAGCGAAGGCGCAGACTGACATGGAAGAGAAATTCACCTTCGTCAATTCAATGATGTTTAACAATTTATTTAACATATTTAGCCATGCTAATGCTAATTAGGTTGCAGAAAGTGTCATACATTTAGCATTAACTTTAAATATTATGGGAACATAAGTCATAATTGTGATTTTAAAAAAATTCAAGGAAAAGTTGCAATTGTTGGAAAATTTAAATGAATCCTAAGGAAAGAAAAAAACATTGTTTACAAGAATAAGGACAAAATAATGTCATCTTCGTAGCATTGAGTTAAATTTTAAAAAACCTTTTTTAAAAAAAAAAATATTTTTTTTAATAATATGAGAAACATAATGTGGGGAAAAAAGGACAACATTATGGGAATCATGTCAAAACATAATGGGGATTAAGTCATCATTACAAGAGGAAAATGTACAAAAAAAGTTAAACGTAAAAAAAAAGCAGAAATGAAAAAAACATTGTTTACGAGAATAAGGACAAAATAATGTAATCTTCGTAGCATTGAGTTAAATTAAAATAAAATTTAACTTTTTATAAATAATTTTAAATTTAAACTTTTTAATATTATGAGAAACATAATGTGGGAAAAAAGGACAACATTATGGGAATCATGTCAAAACATAATGCGTATTAAGTCATCATTACAAGAGGAAAATGTACAAAAAAAAGTTCAAATAACGTAAAAAAAAAGGCAGAAATGAAAAAAACATTGGAACGACAAAAGAAGTCTCAATTTTATGAGCATAAACTGACATTATAAAGAAGAATAATGTCATTTTAGTAACAGAGTTGAAATATTAAAGAATACACGTATATTGTTGTAAAGTTATCAGAAAAAAACAAAACACAATTTTGGAAGTTGAGGTTGGGGGAAAAGATCCATACTATTATAGGAATAAAGTCAAAATTTGATGTGAATAAAGTAATCTTAATTAAAAAATGCACAAGAAAAAGTTGAAATAGCTAGAAAAAAAATCCCAAAAAACATAATTTTAAGAGAATAAAATGTAAATATTTTTACGAGAAAAAGTTACTATTTTATGTGAATAAACTGGTAATATTATGAGGAAGAATAATGTCATTGTAGTAGCATGGTGTTAAAATATGAACGCAAAAAGAGTAATATTTAAAGGGGGAACTGCAATTTTTTGGGAATTTTGCTTATGCTCAATCTTAATGCAAAACAGGAACACATTTCTTTGCCTTTTCTGTGCATTTTAACGTGAGAAGACAAGTTAATATGAGCTAGCTAACAACGGACGTCATGGGAAATACCTATTTTTATGCTAAAGCCCTCACAAAAAAAGCCAACAGTGTTACATATACAAGTCTACCGAGTCTTTTTAGCGGGCTTCATATTCGAAATAGGTGTATCCCAGTGACAGCATTGTTAGCTATCATAACTCCTTTTGTTGTGTCATAATGCACAGAAAAGGGAAAAAGATATGTATTCATGTTTCACATAAGGATTGTGAATGATGGGCAAAATTCCAAAGAAAAATGCAGTTCCCCTTTAAATACTATGGGGAAACAAAAAACTTAAAAGTTAAAAAAAAATGACATGAATAAAGTCATAATTACAAGAAGAAAATGTACGAGAAAACTATGATGTAATATTATGAGGAAGAACAATGTCCTTTTAGTGGCATAGATTTAAAATATTAAAGAAAAAACATATTTTTTGTTGTAAAGGATACATAAAACAAAAGTTGTCATTTTAGGAAAATTAGGGTAGGGAAAAAGTTATAAAATTATGAAAATTAAGTCATAATATTACACAAAGAAAATTTTTACATTATTTACGAGGAATATTTTATTTAAAAAAAGGGGGAAAACAAAGCACAAAGTTAAGCTCATACACACCTAAGCTGAGATGTTGTGTTTTTTTTTTAAATACTGACCCCTATTAGGTAAAAAAAAATGACATGAATAAAGTCATAATTACAAGAAGAAAATGTACGAGAAAACTATGATGTAATATTATGAGGAAGAACAATGTCCTTTTAGTGGCATAGAGTTGAAATATTAAAGAAAAAATATATTTTTTGTTGTAATATGATACACAAACAAAACAAAAGTTGTCATATTGGCAAAATTAGGGTAGGGAAAAGTTATAAAATTATGGAAATGAAGTCATAATATTGCACGAAGAGAATTTTTACATTATTTACGAGGAATATTTTATTTAAAAAAGGGGGAAAACAAAGCATAAAGTTAAGTTCATACACACCTAAGCTGAGATGTCGTTTTTTTTTTTTTTAAATAGTGACCCCTATTAAGTAAAAAAAAAATTAAAATGACATGAACAAAGTCATAATTACAAGAAGAAAATGTACGAGAAAACTATGATGTAATATTATGAGGAAGAACAATGTCCTTTTAGTGGCATAGAGTTGAAATATTAAAGAAAAAATATATTTTTGTTGTAATATGATACACAAAACAAAAGTTGTCATTTTGGGAAAATTAGGGTAGGGAAAAAGTTATAAAATTATGGAAATGAAGTCATAATATTGCACGAAGAATTTTTTTTACATTATTTACGAGGAATATTTTATTTAAAAAAAAAAACAAAGCACAAAGTTAAGTTCATACACACCTAAGCTGAGATGTCGTTTTTTTTTGTTTTTTTTTTTAAATACATCTAACTGTGTTGTTTTACGGAATATCAAAACGCATGATTTCATGAAAAACATGGAGACTCACGTTTCCTGCCGTGTTCATCACGGACTTGATCTCCCTTTTACACGCCTTGGAGGATTTCATCTGAATGTAGGCTCTGACTTTATACTGCAGAGGAGGAGTAATAGCTGTGAACAGCAGGTAGAACCCAAACAGCGGAGGAAGTACACCATATACCTGATGCATCTTGGATTTAGCTGCCTCGATCATTGCTGAGAAGTCGGCCTTCTGGCTCCCCCCGTTTTTGTTGTTCTGAAAACAAAGGACGGGGTGAAGTGCTTGCAACGTTGACAGATGCTGAGGTTCAACTGAGGTTCAACTTAACAGCGAATGAACGACAATGTGAGCAGCGGGTCGTCCGTACCTCTCCTTTGCCGTTCTTGTTGCTTCCTTGCACAGACAGTTTGTCCAGCACCGCCAACAGGTGGAGGGCCTTCTCAGGCTGGAAGGTGAGCAGGTACAAATCCACCAGCAGAAAACACACAGCCTGGGAGAACTTTTCTTCTAGGACAAATACCACAATGACTCCATGCCACAACTCCATGGGTTTCCTTTTAAAGCAGGGGTGTCCAAACCTTCTTCCGGCCAGGGGAAAAAAAATTCATATAAATATAAAAATGAATAATAAAATAATAAATAAATACAAATAATAAAAACAATAATAAAAACGTATATTTCAAGACATGCATCTCATCTTTGTCGTATACAGTAACTATGGCCTTTTTCCCCATTTTGTGGCTGTTTTGTTTTTACATTTAAATTATATATTTCCTCACAATATCACAAGACCTTTTCCTCTTAATATTTTGACTTTATTCCAATAACATGAATGCTGATTTTTCTATTTTGATGCATGTGGCTTGTGTTGTTTTTTTTTGTAGTTTGTAGTTACAAATGTAAGAGTTAGTGATTGTAAAAGTACCAGATGGAGGGGTAGGATTTAATAAGCTTTGCTTCTTCCTACTCCTTTTGGACATGTGGAACTGGGAACTGATTATGGGATGCACTCAATTGGAATCTGATGCATGTTCAAATGAAATTAAACCATTACCATTTTCAGAATGTGGCACCGCAGGCCAGAGTTTGGGCACCCCTGTTTTAAAGCAATCAAACATTTCCCAATGAAGACATATCCTTCAGCATTCATACCAAATGGTTCCAGGAACTGATAAAGTCTCTCTCCGATGGAAATGGCTTCAGAGTATTGCCGCATATGATAGTGGATGATGGCTTGATTGTAGTACAACAAGCTGTTCTCGACGTCATCCA
Organism: Doryrhamphus excisus; assembly: GCF_030265055.1. NCBI lineage: Eukaryota > Metazoa > Chordata > Actinopteri > Syngnathiformes > Syngnathidae > Doryrhamphus > Doryrhamphus excisus. The sequence goes on along the minus strand of NC_080482.1, from coordinate 17,326,322 downwards.
GCCCATCCACGTCCTCCGTTGCTGTGTGAACCTGGACGGAAGACAAAGTCTTGTCTCACGATCCACCAGGCGATCTGGTTACAAGCGCTTACCTGGTTCTTCATGGCCATGAGGCTTTGCTTCAGAGTTCCGGTGGTAGTCTGACCGCTCTTGTAAAACTCCACAACGGCTTTATTCAAAGCGATCTTGTAGTCCTCCTTGTTCAGCTCCTGCAGGGCTTCCAGGTGCCTGAGAGACTCGTTGTACTTACCGGCCTGCCAAGACAGGACTGGCGTATTTATTCTCATTGTTCTCAAACGTGGGGGAAAACTTCTGTCAAATCATGCTGTTTTATGAGCGAATTATTAGTCAGAAAATTAGCATATTGAAGCAAACCATACGTATTTATTTCCTAAATGAACTTACAAGCATAAAAATGTTGAAATGATGTACAAGGTAAGGCACTGAGATAAAGCATTCAAAGATGATGTGATGATATGAAGTATTCTACAGTGGTCACTAGGGGTCAGTAATGTTACTGTAAGTGTTGGCTGAGACGCACAAGCATCAGATCCGATCGCCCAAACAAAAGGCTTTTATTGACAATGTCGCACAGGCCTTATGTCTTAAATGTCTTATTTTGTCTTATTATGGTTACTCTATTGGGCAATAGGAGTGTAAAGCTGAAATTTAATGTCTAGATCAGTGATTTTCAACCACTGTGCCGCGGTACACTAGTGTACCTTGAGAAACCGTCAGGTGTGCCGTGAGGAATTATCCAATATCACTTTTTATAATTAACATTTATTAATCATCATTTGCAAATATGATGTCAATAGCCATTATGTCAATAGTATACATGGACCCAAATATTACAATTCACATTGGAATATTCCTTTAACCCAGGGGTCTCAAACACGCGGCCCGCAGGACACTAGTTTGAGGCCCCCGCCTTGATATGAAAGTTTAATGTTTAAGTTTGATACGGATGCTGTATGGTATCATGTACCCAGAAAAAATGATTACGTTTGATTCATGTTCATGTTAAAGGTTAAATAACTGTTAATAGTTATCCTCCCTATCCGTGTGGAAGTGGTAAGTTTTTGGCTTTTTAAGTTTAAAGGAAATAGCTTGGAGGCTACCGTTTAGTTCGCTAGCTCTCTAGCTTGCGAGTTAGCCTGTGTCACATGACCCTGCAGTTGCGCAATATGTTGTAAATAAAAAGAGTATAAATGTGACTATAGTCGTGTTTTGTCATGTCTACAGGGCTCTAATAATGCTTTGTTCATTTTAATCTGAAAAAAAATCCTTTGTCTACCCACCAACTATGTGGTTTCTTAATTTTTAATTATTTGCAGTTTTATTATTATTACATTTATTTATTACTGATTGATTTTCTTTATTCTTGATCTTATTTTGTGTAGAAAAATAAAAATGTTATATAAAAGATATTTGAGAACAGTGGAATGTTTTATCAGAGCTTTTCTTGTAGAAAATCGGAACCAAAACAAAGTTTATTCATTTTTCTGTTTTTAATAAATGCGTTTTTTTTTTTTGGAAAACCTGATGCGGCCCAGCCTCGCCCAGACCCTAGCTCCAGTGGCCCCCAGGTAAATTGAGTTTGATACCCCTGATCTAAACCCTTCTATACTTTATTCACAAGTGCAGTTTTATTAAAAAAGAAAATGTATATCTATATAAAACATGTCCTGAGTTTAATTATAAAATATTAGCAAGATTGAATTTGATCTTTTCCTGTTTAAATTGATCCCGGGTGCGTTCTTCCAGCGCATGCTCAGATATGACGTAACACGCAGATCCAGACGTTCTTCACTTTTAAAAATGGAGGCCAGCAATCGGCACTGGACTAAGCAAAGTTTGTTTTTGATTCAAACTAAATTTCAAGACTGGACAGACGAAAAACTGCCAATACGGAGTTATTCCAACAAGTGAAAGAAAAACTCGGGGAAGCCATATCACGTGATGTTGATGTTTACGTTTTACTGGGCATGCCCTATTGACTATTCTGGTTGATTTTCACGGCGCATGTAGACAAGAGATTGGAATATTCCTTTCCATGGATACCATTGTTTCCCAAAAGGTCATTCGGAAAGAGAAGAAGTGGTGATGTAAAAACGTGGCTACTGTGGAGTGTCTGTGGTGTAAAGACTGGCAGAGCAATGTAATATTATATGTAATATAATATAATGTAATATTGGTCCGTGTGGCAACACCTACCTTGTTCCTCCCATAGACTTATTGATGCACGTGTGAGGTCGTGGGGACATTTTGGAACATTTTTGGTTCGTGGTGTGCCACAAGATTTTTACAATGTAAAAAACGTGCCGTGGCTCAAAAAAGGTTGAAAAACACTGGTCTAGATGACTCTAATAATGTTAAATACTATATATTTAGAAGGTCGGAAATATGTCTTAAATGTCTTATGTTTATCTTATGTTATTTCTTTCTTATTATGGCTGTTATGTTGGGCAAGAGGTGTATAAAGTGACTATGGGGTGTTATTTCATGTCTCGAGGGCTCTAATATTAAAATGGTTTGAATTTACAAGGTCATAAATATGTCTTATTTTTTTCTTATTATATGTACTATATTTGGGTAATAGGAGAGTAAAGGTGTAAAGGTGACTCGTGTCGAGAGGCTATCTGAACAAAACATTCACATCTCGTCTTATAGGTGACAAAGACAAACCCTTATTAGTATAACTTCTCGTAACATATCTTAGCTTGAATGAATTGATTTTATTTTTAGAATATGCAGAGAGTGGATGGACACCCCTGCTGGATATGATCAATACTTGGAGTTAATCATTCGGAGTGTCTTTCCAAGCAAATGGTGCCAATTCTAAGAAAAAAAAGACAACATTTACCAAGAAGGATTCATACGCGCAGGCGGCCATTTCTTTCTCTTGGTCTGTCATTCCGGGCGAAGACGCGTTGTCGTGCTTTGTGTCGTTTTGCTCTGATGGGACAGAAAAACAAGACGAGTTGAATCTTCTACAGACATTCGTATCCATATATATATATATATATATATACCTACTTGTTTTTCAAGGGCATTGAATGTTTTGGTGAATTTTTGGCCAAATAAAAATATGTGTAACACGCTTCAAATCAAATCAACTTTATTTGTAGAGCACTTTTCCTGCAAAGACATGCAACACAAAGTGCTTTACAGAATTCAAAACAATTACCACAATTAAAAGGAAAAACAATTACTAAGAAAGCCCCTCCCTCCCACCCTCCATACTAGACACACACACACACACACACACAGTAGGGAGACATGGCATGGCTTTGAGGATCAAGGAAACGCCACCTTTGGGGCCGTCCACACTGGGAGGAGCCGCAGGCAGTGTCATCGGGGGACCAGCACCCGGGCCCCCCGACTCCGACAGACGGGCGGACCCCCACATCAAAGGGAGGAACCCCCAGCCGGCCGGGTCGAAGGGACCCAAGGATGGCGCCCCCTCAGCAGACCCGACACAGCCCCCAGTGTGGAGGCCCCCCGAGGAAACACTGGAGTTAAAAGCCAAAGACTAAGAGCATAAAATAGGACTAAAAATATTTTTAAAATTTTAAAATATGAGTTAAAAGCCTGATTAAAAAGGTGTGTCTTTAATCTTTTTTAAAAATATCAACAGTCTCCGCAGTCCTGAGGCTCTCCGGCAGGCTGTTCCTCAGGTGGGGGCCATAGTGGCTAAATGCTGCCTCACTGTGGGTTTTGGTTCTGGGTTTTGGTATTGTTACAAGGCCAGTGCCGGAGGGCCGCAGGGTCCGCGGGGGTTGATATGGTAAAAGCAGATCAGAAATATAAGACGGTGCAAGGCCGTTTAGACATTTAAAAACCAGTAAGAGAATCCATCCTGAAGCGGACGCGGAGCCAATGTAGCCACTTTAAAACTGGTGTAATGTGTTAATCCTTATTTGACAACAATTTAACAATATTTCACAAAACTAACGTTTATAAAGTCCATGTTATTTTTTTACTATTTTATGTCAGTGCATAAAATGTCCATAAATGAAAAGTAAAAATCCTTACATTTCCATTGGGTGATTTTGCCCAGTATTTCAGAAAGGGATGTCGCTCACCCAACTTTTTCAATGTGATGTCAGCCTCTGCACACATTGCTACAAAATCTTCAACAAACGGTAGTGGTCCACAATTCTGACCATTATAGGACCATAGATCTCCTGAGACCTCCTTATTAGAATTCATCACTACCATTTATAGTAGGGGTGTCCAAAGTGCGGCCTGAAGTCCATTTCTTTTTAATGACCTATGGCACATTCTAAAAATACTCATTATTAAAAACTTCATTCATTCATTTTCTACCGCTTATCCTCACAAGGGTTGTGGGGGGGCTGGAGCCTATCCCAGCTGTCTTTGGGCGAAAGGCGGGGTACACCCTGGACTGGTGGCCAGCCAATCACAGGGCGCATATAGACAAACAACCATTCACACTCACATTCATACCCATGGACAATTTGGAATGGCTAATTAACCTAGCATGTTTTTGGAATGTGGGAGGAAACCAGAGTACCGGAGAAAACCCACGCATGCACAGGGAGAACATGCAAACTCCACACAGGGACGGCCGAGGGTGGAATTGAACCCTGGTTAACCCTGCGCTAACCACTTGATCGCCGTGCCACCCCAAAAACTTATATTTCAAGACAAAAATGCATCTCATCTTTGTCATATACAGTAACTGTGGCCTTTTCCCCATTTTTGGCTGTTTTGTTTTTACATTTTCCAAATATTTCACCTCTTTTTGTAAATGTTCTTTGTCATACTATGACTTTATTCCCATAGTATCAAAACTTTTTTCTCTACTTCATTTTCCAAAAATGACAACTTTATTTTGTTTTGTGCCTCAGGAAGCACAAATCAGAGGAAAGACAGTTGGAATAGGTGCAGAATCTGGAAAATCTTTTCTGTGCTGGTTATTTGGTGTAGCTGCTCTATAGGAGACCACGACTCAATACAAAGGATCAAAAAAATAACATAATAGGTCCCCTTTATATGATATATTTCCTCACAATATCACAAGACCTTTTCCTCTTAATATTAATATTTTATTTCAATAATATGAATGCTGATTTTTCTATTTTGATGCATGTGGTTTTGTTGGGTTTTTTTGGTAGTTATATTTTAGAAAAATACAAAACAATAAAAAAAAAATTATATCAGAAAGGCAGGAAGTGAACAAATGTAAGAGTTAGTGATTGTAAAAGTACCAGATGGAGGGGTAGGATTTAATAAGCTTTGCTTCTTCCTACTCCTTTTGGACATGTGGAACTGGGAACTGATTATGGGATGCACTCAATTGTAACATGATGCACGTTCAAATGAAGTTTGGGCAAAAAGGGTGGTCATTTTAACAATAGCTGAAATATTAGGGGAATACAGTTAAACCAAAAGTGGTCATCTTTTAACAAAAAAGTCACCATTTTACAAAAATTAGGTTGTAATATGAAGAAAAATATATTTTATATATCTGCTCCGTTTTTAGTGTTTAATAGTGCTTCATTAATTGTTAATTGTGCCAGCTTTTTGTCATGTCTTTTACCTTTAGTATTTCAATTTAATGCTGCTAAAATTACATTATTGCTCATATTATGATGCTATTCTCATAAATTATCATTTAAAAAATTATATATTTTTTTCTTAATATTTGGACTTTGTTCTCCTAACATTTCTGCAACTTAATTTGACAAAAACTACTTGTTTTGTTTGTCATATTAGGACTTTTTGTCATGTCTTTTACCTTTAATATTTCAACTTAATGCTACTAAAATTACATTATTGCTCATATTATGATGCTATTCTCATAAATTATTATTTAAAAAATTATATATTTTTTTCTTATTATTTGGACTTTATTGTTATACATTTACTGCTGTTTTGTTTTTTGGTGTTCTTATTCAGAATATGCAGGAGACCGATAAAAAAAAACGGCAAAGAGACGCACTTTGGACATTTTTCAAGCACTGGATCGGTCACTGCATACGAGCCTGCATCATTTTTTAAAATATATTTAATATATATATATATATATATATATATATATATATATATATATATATATATATATATATATATATATATATATATATATATATATATATATAATAAAATATATTTTGTATTAATTGATATGTAAAATGTGTCTAACCCTGCAAATGCATATGTACACTATAATTGAACAACACATCAACAGAGATTTGTGAAAATAAACATCAAAGAAAACATAAAAATATCGATCTAACCACTCTTGAATGATTCCACACCGATAGTATCGCGGTGCCACCGCGATGATATCGATATTTGGATCGAGCCTCCCACCTCTCGTGCTTTGCGTCGTTGTTTTGAGCCATTTCGACATATTCGTGAGCTGACGTTAGCACACTCCGTCATGAGACCGTTCGTCCATCCCAAATCAACTCCCAGCGCATCGGTATCATTGATGCTCATCACAAAGCACAGAAAACACACACCATCCCAACACGTACAAACGTATGGCAGCGATGCAGGCGCATCAGTGAAGCTCGGAGGAAAGTACATAAACAACTCTAAAAAATGAACACAAACTAACACCCGAACAGCGGCTATTTACACCATGTGTTAGCAACCACGGTGTTTAAGCATGAATTACGTCTACGTTCAAACGCCAATTCAACCGACTCCTAAGCTAAAGCTAACCAGCTAGCATGAACTAATCACCTTACCTGTGTTTTCTGCCATGCTGAGATGTGACTTGGGGCGGTAAGAGATTCAGTTTTCAGTTCTGGTGCCGATTAAATCGCTGGCCTATTTCAGCTGCGTAAATATGAATTCTATGTTTGCACACTGTAGTGTTTCACACAGAAGGTAGCTCACACAAACACACAAAAAAATCTGTCACTTTCCCATGCGTCTTCTTCCTTGTGGTTGTCGACGAGTTGCATGGAACTGCAGCGCCCTCTCTGTATTGGAGTGGAACAGATGCATATAATACCATTTATTTTTTGTCCAATTATTCCGAATTCAAACCACAAACTCATTCTAAAAAATGTGAAAAGAAATGACCTTGATTACAAATTACATTCAGTAATCACGCATGTTATCTGATATGAACTCTTACAGGAAAAAAGGAAGATATACAACAGACCGAGTAGAACACATACAACGCATTTGTTGTGTTTTTAATTAATAACATTTGTTAAATATAGGTCACATTAGGTGTTCATGGTAAATGTATTCCCTACATGACTCTTGTTTATGTTGAGTAACCAGAATATAAGTCTAAATAATTCAAATAGTGACATTATTACGATTTCTGCTATTGGGATGGACAAATAACAGCATTTAAATAAAGTAACGTAGCAGGGGCGAATAATGCAATAGTTACTTTTTTAAGGTAACATGCTCAACACTGAATATTTGACACCCTATTAAATCATTGGAATTGTTCAATGGTTTAATACAGCGCCCGCATTTTGGAGATGAAATTATTTTCAGCCCCATTTTGATGAGCTTGTTGGGTATCGAGACACAGATCTGACCATTTATGAGCCCGGTGACATCATGATGTGAAAATTACATGAGTGAATTTCCTCCCATCACAAACTTTGGGTCATACTGATGATTTTTCTCATTTACAGTACGCATTTATCAATTACCATTTTTAAACTACAACCTGTTGAAATAGTAATATCAAAACTGAAGGGTTAATAATGAGACATGTTCATGGGAGCAATGTCCGCTCTCCTTGGGATGGCTGCGTCTTCCAGCACATGACGTGCTCCAGTCCTTAGGTAAAAATGCTGACAGAAAACCAGGATCTTGTTTAGTCTTTGTAGCAAAATTCTTCTGTCTATGAATAACGCTGAGACGAGTGATTAGGGACGTGTCATGTTAGTCCGCCAGATACAATAATAATATTGCTGTAGCCTGGTTAATATACAAGTCTGTTATAAAATGAACATTGTTGGTGTTTTTTTTTTGTGAGATCTTTGTCACGATGTGGCCGTTACGCCCTCATGACAGCTCTTTTAGTTTCCTTCTTTGCCTCTGTTCTATCAGTATTTTTAGTTTTTATGACAGCAATACAATGTTGTTTACTCAGTGTTTTTCCATAGTCTTTACTAGTGTTTGATGTAAAATTAACAACAATTTTCTGCAAATATTATGTGAAAAAAAACAAAATACCCATGTTGATTTAAAAAAAAATTTAGCAAGTTTGACAACATTCAAGCGTATGCTTTCTGTAAATTGTTACAGTTTACAGTCTATCCTGTAAGAATATTTACACTTCTACTGTAATTTTTACATAATTATTCTGGCAACCACAGCTGCCAGTTTTTTTTTTTTTTTCATAAAAACTACGGATTTTTTTTTACAACGTGTGCCCATGCCCTTATTTTGTCACTACTTCCTTTGTTGTTCGCTTTCTAGTTTAGTTTCTCCTTGAATGCTTTTATTTTTGTATTCACTTCCTGTCTTGCCTGGTTTCCGTTTCCTATCTCCCACACCTGTTTCTAATTTCACTCCATCCTATTTAGTTCACGTGTGTGCTCCCACCGTTTGTTGTTTTTTTGTCATTTGTTTGCCTTGCTAGGCCAGTTGGCGTGTGTTCTGTTTATCTGCAATCATTATTAAAAAAAAACTATTTAATAGCTATTAACTGTTAATAGCTTCATGGGGAGATGAAGCCCCATGAGGCTTCGAACCATTTCAGTCAACTGGTTCGAGATTGGATTCATTTCTTGAAGCTTCATGTGCAAACGACACCACCTACTGGCCTGGGATACAATTACAGGCGGCTGGATCTTCATGTGTGATGCATTGAATGCTGATCTGTTTTGGCTCTTGGAAATGATTATGTACTACAAAAAATGTATAACCAAATGATCAATCTACAAAGTGTAAGTGTAAAGTGTAAAATATACAGTATATATAAAATACTGAACGTTTTCTTGTCCATAAATGCCATGTATTATGTGCTATGGCTAGCTTCATCATGGTTTTATGTCACCTCGCTGGCATGGGCTCAGGGAAAGTGCTTGTGTAACTTGGACAGAATATGGGAGATTTAATTGATTTTTATTCAATAATAATTTTTTCTTAATTTTTGGTTTAAGAAAAAATATTATTATTTTTATTGTTATATATATATATATATATATATATCAACAAGGGTCTCATCGTCTCTTGTTTTCTTGTGGCTGATAAAAACGTGTTCTCTTTCATTTGCACAATGAACATAAGTTGTGTTAGTAATACTGTAATATATTACTATTATAATGTGGTACTATTAACCTTACCATGGATGGGTGAAGGGCCAGTTTTCAGCTGGCTCCATATCTTCTTTCTCTGAACTCCAAACTAATGTAACCATAGTAACCAAACCCTCCAAACTATCAACAAACACTATCCACACGCACACAGAAATAATGTGTTTTCTCAATGATGGGACCAATTTTTTAAATGCAATTCCCCTTTTAAAAATTTTATTTTTTCTGTTTTATTGTTACATTCTATATTTTAAATTGCAAATGGCCCTGTCACCACCGGCCTGGTGTGAGTATGATGATGAAAAATGATAATTGCAAACCCTGAAGGCCCCGTGCGTACTTCCCATGTCAACCTAAATGACTCATTTCCAATCCTTTCCTGACCAGTGAAAGCATCAGCGGTGGTTGTTCTGTAATGCTAATTTCCCCACAGCACAAATGGATGCTAATGTATATCCGGTGTGCTGTTGGTATCTCATGTCAACATCTTTTGCAAGGCACTCATCCCGAGTGCTCTTGTGAGGATGTGAGGACGTCCGACATTCTGCTGTTACGCTAATGGTCTCGTTCCCTCTCGGAAAAATGGTACGTTCTTTTTGGAAACTTTAGACTGAATAAGGTGTTGTTCTGCATGATTTGTGGCGTGCGTGTTGTCCTTTGTCCCAAAATGTGATTTCATCATGGGTTGTAATTTGATAGACGCGAGGGTGACCGTATTCGATACTCAAATGATACTTAGTTTACTACACAGACGACACAGATTCCAAGGAAGAACACTGATTCCAAAACCAGCAGAACACAGGAACTCAGGACCCTGAGCTCGCATGCTTAAGTTGTGGAATGCAATCCACAACTTGTGCAGCCAATCCCAGGGCATATATAGACAAACAACCATTCACACTCACATTTATACCTATGGACAAATTGGAGTGGCTAATTAACCTAGCATGTTTTTGGAATGTGGGAGGAAACCGGAGTACCCGGAGAAAACCCACGCATGCACGGGGAGAACATGCAAACTCCACACAGAGATGGCCCAGGGTGGAATTGAACCCTGGTCTCCTAGCTGTGAGGTCTGTGCGCTAACCACTCTACCACAGTGCCGCCCTGGAGTTTGATTAGATTATTAGTACGTAGTATACACCTTCCCAAGTATCAGCATTTGAGACCAAACATGAGGTGTTTGGGGACCCCTGCAAGTTAAGATATGCCTAAGATATGCCAAAGATATGCCTAAGATATGCCTAAGATATGCCTAAGATATGCCTAAGATATGCCAAAGATATGCCTAAGATATGCCTAAGATATGCCTTTATTCGTCCCTCAGTGGGGAAATTTGTTTAAATGATTGCTGGGTTGATGGGCTTCCATGTGTTTATGTTTGCACGCATGCAGGCTTTGTTGTAAGACGCAGGCTACGCGTCCATGTTGACAGGGTGGTGATCGGAAAAACAGGATTCGCAGGATTCTTGTCGCTGCGTGCAAGTCAAGTGGGACAGCGCAGGAAGAGGGGAAAGGGTGTGCATGTGTAACGTAAAACTGGATTATTCTCTTAGGAGTAATGAGTGGGCTGGAGCAGCAGAGGAACCGAGGGAGGAGTCTGAGGGGAGTGCACCAGTCCAAGGGAGGGGCACGGCTGTTTTTGTCTTGAGCTGGAAGACAGTCCTCAGCTGACTCCAGCGAGACAATCCACTTTTTCATTCTGCTGTCTCTTCTTTTCCGGTTTATTCCTTCACCCCCGCTGGCACGATGGATAAATTCCAGACTGTCCTGCGCTTCCTCATGAACCAGAAGGCCACCATTGGCTACAGTTTTATGGCTCTCCTTACAATAGGCGGGGAGCGAGTCTTCTCCATGGTGTCTTTTCAGTGTCCCTGCAACCACGACCAGAACTTTGCCTATGGGCTTACGTTCCTGCTGGGCCCCGCTGCTGTGCTGCTGGTCTTGGGTCTGTTCTTCAACAACAGGTTGTGGAGGCTTTACACGGGATGCTGCCTCAATCCCATGAAGCTATGCCCCCGCGGGAACTGCTTTGGCTGCTTCCGAGTGCTGACGAGCATCTTCACCGGGGCGTGCGTGGCGCCGTTGATGTGGCTCTCCGTGGCTCTGCTCAATGGGACCTTTTACGAGTGCGCCGTCAGCGGTCTGGATGAAAACGTGGTGGTGGATCTGTTTTGTAAAAACAAAACTATGACGTGTCGGGAGGAGCTGGCCCACGTACCGTGTGGCAGGTCCAAGTTGTCTGCTGATGAGCGCATGGATCTGCTGCTGATGTTCAGAGCTCAATCTCAGGTAAGGAAAGTTGATCTCAGTCTAGTCATGTACAGCCGTGCTTACAGTAGACCTGGACCTGGACCTGGACCTGGACGCACCCTCGCTTTAGTGACGAGACACAACAAGCCCTGACTTGCAACGTGGAAGGAGACAGAACTCTGCTTGTCAACTCGGTTCTATACAACTGAAAAATAACATGAGCTTGTTTTGGTAATGGTTTTATTTTATTTTTATTTGAGATTATGATTAGATTACTATTATTAGTATCAACTCCACTCTTTGCTCCTTTTCCCATTTTTGCTGTTCTATTTAAACATTCCAAATATGTCAACTTTCTTAAATAATCGTGGCAAATCTTCTACTTGTGATATTTTGACTTTATTCCCATAGTATTTTAACTTTTTTACCAACGTAATTTTCCAAAAATGACAAATTAATTTTGTTCTGTTTTTCATAACATCACAACACCTTAATATTACCACTCTATGCCAGAAAATACATTATTTTATTTAGCGTATTCTTATTCAATTACAACTTTTTTCTTAATATTTTGACTTCATTCTCATAAAATGACAGCACTTTATTCATTCCATCAGTTATTTTTCCAACTATGTTAAGTTTCTTCCTGTAAATTTTCTTTTTGTAACTATGACTTTATTTCCATATTATTTCCACTTTATTGTCATTATGGCCGAGTGGTTAGCGTGCAGGCCACACAGCTAGCAGACCTGATTTCGATTCCACCCTCGGCCATCTCTGTGTGGAGTTTGCATGTTCTCCCCGTGCATGCGTGGGTTTTCTCCGGGTACTCCGGTTTCCTCCCACATTCCAAAAACATGCTAGGTTAATTGGCCACTCCAAATTGTCCATAGGAAGACAGCTGGGATAGGCTCCAGCACCCCCGTGACCCTTGTGAGGAAAAGCGGTAGAAAATGAATGAATGAATGAACTATTTTAGATAGTAGAATACTATCTAGTATTCTACACTGGTCACTAGGTGTCAGGAATGTTACATTGATGACCAGACGCCACAGGAAGTACTCATGATCATGTGACTCTCCCAATTGCCATACAATGTCTTATTTTTTCTTATTATGGCCAATATATTCCGTAATAGGAGTGTAAAGGTGACTATAGGGGTGCTATTTCATGTCTAGAGAGCTCCAATGTTAAAATACGTATTTAGTAGATCATTAACAGGTTTTCAATGCACTAATTATAAAAAAAAATTCCATCTATAAACTAGGAATCCTAAAAAATCAGTAGATCAGGGGTGTCCAACCAGTACATCATGAGCTGCCAGTAGCTCCTAAACACGTTTCTATTAGCTCTCCAGGCTTAGCTACTTAGCTACTTGCTACTTATTCATTTATTATCAACTCCTATACCCACTATATTAAAAAAGGGATTCCTTCATAGTTAGGAAGCACTTTGGGCATGTGGCCAATCACAGTGGAGTGGGTGTGCCCGGAGGCGGGTCATTGGTGGAATAAATTAAAACAGACCGTTTTAGCGGGAAGCACAAATCCAAGGAAATACAGCTGCAATAGGTGCAGATTCTGCAGAATCTCTAATTTTTCTGCGCTGGTTATTGTGTGTAGCTGCTCTATAGGGGTCGAAAACTAAAATCATGCTGTTTGGTAACAGCAGAAAGGACACGCACCAGCAAATACAAATAGACCATGTGGACATTGAAAGGTGAACAAAAATCAATTTCTGGGGATCACAATAGATGAAAATATGAGCTGGAAACCTCATATTACAAATATACAACATAAGGTGGACAGAAATATTTCAGTATTGAACAAAGCAAAATTTGTTGTCAATCAGAAATCACTCCACACTCTTTATTGCTCTCTGGTTCTACCATATCTTACTTATTGTGTGGAAATATGGGATCATAACTATAAAAGCAATCTTCACTGGCTAAATGTACTGCAAAAAAGGTCAGTAAGGATAATTCATAATGCCGCCTACAGAGAACATACTAACTCCTTATTTCTAAAAATCAATGTCATGTCATTGTATGGTCATATCACCTTGTACTTCGGTACGAGGTACATTATTTAAAAAAAAACAAAAAAAAACATTAAACTGTATTATGGAAAGCAGGAAGTGAACAAATGTAACAGTTAGTGGTTGTAAAAGTACCAGATGGAGGGGTAGGATTTAATAAGCTTTGCTTCTTCCTACTCCTTTTGGACATGTGGAACTGGGAACTGATTATGGGATGCACTCAATTGGAATCTGATGCATGTTCAAATGAAATCAAACCATTACCATTACCATTACCATTACCATTACCATTACCATTACCATTACCATTACCATTACCATTACCATTACCATTACCATTTCCTGTGTATTGAAGCATCATGTCCAGTTTATTCTTCCTCTCCAGATTCTGGGCTGGTGCATCATCATTATCGCCGCCACTGCCGGGCTTCTTGGCACCTGCTACACTAACTGCCGCTCCAAAGTCAGCTTCTTGCAGCTCACCTTCTGGAAGCGCTACATGGAGAAGGAGAAAGAGCACTTTGACACCTATACACTCGAGTACGCCTCCAAACTGGCGGAAAGAAACTTGAAGAGTTTCTTTGACAACAAGGATCCTGAGCCATTCCCTTTCCCCAACCACAAGGCTTGGGAGGAGATCTCGGCGCTTTACACCTTCTCCAGGAGCGAGCAGTATTACAGCACCCTGCAGAGGTACGTGGAGAGGGTAGACAGGGACTTTACACCAGAGAAGAGACCCGTCATGGACTTGGAGCGTGGAATGGAGATGAGCTAGAGCAGAGCAAAACAGCAGACTGATGAAACTCTTCCAGGAATGAAGAATAAAGACTCAAGACGGGCACGACTACAGATTACGGGATAAATCTGTAATTAACTAATTAATTCAATTTACTGCATTTTAATCCCATTCAATCTACAGTATCATCTGGAAACGAACAAGTATAATAACTAACACTAATGCAGGGGTGTCTAAAGTGTAGCCTGGGGGCCATTTGCGGCCTTTCGCTGTTTTTTTTTTAAATCATCCAGCAGCACGTTCTAAAACTATAACAGTAGAAATGGAAAAATCAGCAATTTTCCAAGAATACAGTAAAAATTTTAAGATTTAAGAAAGGTTGAAATGTCACGAGAATACATCCTGGCTGTCGCCCGCCTCTTGGTTAAAGTCAGCTGGGATAGGCTCCAGCATAGTCCACGACCCAAGTGAGGATAAGCGGCATAGAAGATGGATGGATGGATAATGTTAAAAGAAAAATTCCATTTGACAAGAATTAAGTCAAAATATGACGGGGAAAAAAGTTGTATGCTATTAAAGAGAATACTGTAATGCCGTTTTAGTAGCGTGGAGTTTAAAAATTAAGGGAAAAAAATCTTACTTTTAAAGTCTTAGTTTTGGGGGAAAAAAGTTATGAAAGTAAGGGAATAAAGTCATTATTTACATGTAGACCATTTACACAGATTATGTCAAAAAAGATAACATTTTGGATATTAAAAACAGCCAAATCAAGACGACAGTCAAAGTAGAAAGAGGAACAAGTTGTAATCAAACAAGAAAAAAAATCTAACCACAATAAGGTCCTAATATTACGAGTAAAGATAAACAAATAATTTTAGTAGCATAAAGTATAAATATTTAAAGACAGCCGTTATTTTCTTAAAGTTGCAATAGATTACAAATATTTGTCATTTTTCTAAAAGAAGTTATGACATTCATTCATTCATTTTCTACCGCTTATGCTCAAGAGGGTCGCTGGGGGTGCTGGAGCCTATCCCAGCTGTCTTTGGGCGAGAGGCGGGGTCCACCCTGGACTGGTGGCCAGCCAATCACAGGGCACATATAGACAAACAACCATTCACACTCACATTCATACCTATGGACAATTTGGAGTGGCTAATTAACCTAGCATGTTTTTGGAATGTGGGAGGAAACCGGAGTACCCGGAGAAAACCCACGCATGCACGGGGAGAACATGCAAACTCCACACAGAGATGGCCCAGGGTGGAATCGAAGTCGGGTCTCCTAGCTGTGTGGCCTGCACGCTAACCACTCGGCCGTAATGACAATAAAGTGGAAATAATATGGAAATTAATTCATAGTTACAAAAAGAAAATTCCCAAAGCTGCGCTTTTTTAAAAGAATTATTTCAAAGTGGCCCTCACTCATAAGCACTCATGCGCTCCCAAAACACTGCAGTTTGCAAGCATGCAAACTGAGACACTGCAAAACGTCAATGAATTGAACTGCTAATTTCTAGCAAAACTCACCTGTGTTATGTTACATGTATTGAAAGATTCCTCCTAATGATGGTATTTATTTTTGCACTAAACATGTACAAGCACCAGGCAAGATGCTTAAGAATATTGTTTCAGAACAGCAGACGGTCATTAAAGTGATGATGAGGCTGTCAGGATGAAATACTGTTGTGTTGTTAACCTGTTTGAGCCATTAAACAATTAAAAAAACACTTGTGTCATGTTCTTAAATGGGACCTATTAGGCTCATTTTAATGGTAATGGTAATGGTTTGATTTCATTTGAACATGCATCAGATTCCAATTGAGTGCATCCCATAATCAGTTCCCAGTTCCACATGTCCAAAAGGAGTAGGAAGAAGCAAAGCTTATTAAATCCTACCCCTCCATCTGGTACTTTTACAACCACTAACTGTTACATTTGTTCACTTCCTGCTTTCCATAATACAGTTTAATGTTTTTTTTTGTTTTTTTTTAAATAATGTACCTCGTACCGAAGTACAAGGTGATATGACCATACAATGACATGACATTGATTTTTAGAAATAAGGAGTTAGTATGTTCTCTGTAGGCGGCATTATGAATTATCCTTACTGACCTTTTTTGCAGTACATTTAGCCAGTGAAGATTGCTTTTATAGTTATGATCCCATATTTCCACACAATAAGTAAGATATGGTAGAACCAGAGAGCAATAAAGAGTGTGGAGTGATTTCTGATTGACAACAAATTTTGCTTTGTTCAATACTGAAATATTTCTGTCCACCTTATGTTGTATATTTGTAATATGAGGTTTCCAGCTCATATTTTCATCTATTGTGATCCCCAGAAATTGATTTTTGTTCACCTTTCAATGTCCACATGGTCTATTTGTATTTGCTGGTGCGTGTCCTTTCTGCTGTTACCAAACAGCATGATTTTAGTTTTCGACCCCTATAGAGCAGCTACACACAATAACCAGCGCAGAAAAATTAGAGATTCTGCAGAATCTGCACCTATTGCAGCTGTATTTCCTTGGATTTGTGCTTCCCGCTAAAACGGTCTGTTTTAATTTATTCCACCAATGACCCGCCTCCGGGCACACCCACTCCACTGTGATTGGCCACATGCCCAAAGTGCTTCCTAACTATGAAGGAATCCCTTTTTTAATATAGTGGGTATAGGAGTTGATAATAAATGAATAAGTAGCAAGTAGCTAAGTAGCTAAGCCTGGAGAGCTAATAGAAACGTGTTTAGGAGCTACTGGCAGCTCATGATGTACTGGTTGGACACCCCTGATCTACAACATATGAACTCAGAGTGGTAACGCAGCACCGCTGGAGCTGTGGACCTCAGAAGCCGGATGTGAGGGTGCCGCATGGACATACAGCCTGTCCGAAATTAATGCCCCTTTTCCGGCCAGAGCGTGCTGCTTCTGGCTTCAGGCGGATATTTCACGTTCATGTTCACAAAAACGGTCCCTGGTGAAATTCTGTTGACGATGAAAATATTTTTTTCTTGCTGGGAATAACCAAATACAAAAATCACCTCTGCCTGAACTTGTTTCATAAACAAAGAAGTAGCCCTTTGGCAAGGGCAGAGAGCTTATTTGCCTTTGGCGCCCCGAAGGAAGTCCATACATCTGTGACATCACAAAGGGACAGTTTTACCACGCCTTCTGAAACCGAGTGTTTTGAGCCATCCCAAACTTCTTTCAGGGCTCACTTCCAAATGTGCAAACGTCATTATCTAAAACTTTGACATGATTTAACACAAGAACACAACATTCTAACTACATTTATAGTTCAGAAAAGTGGTCCCCAGAAAAAAAAGTCCCCTCTGTCCTCTTTCAATTCAATTCCACTCTCAGCCATTTCTGTGTGGAGTTTGCATGTTCTCACCGTGCATGCGTGGGTTTTCTCCAGGTATTCCGGTTTCCTCCCACATTCCAAAAACATGCTAGGTTAATTAGCCACTCCAAATTGTCCATAGGTATGAATGTGAGTGTGAATGGTTGTTTGTCTATATGTGCTCTGTGATTGGCTGGCGACCACTCCAGGGTGTACACTGCCTCTCGCCCAAAGACAGCTGGGATAGGCTCCAGCACGCCTGCAACCCTCATGAGGATAAGCGGTTGAAAATGAATGAATGAATGAATGAATGAATTGAACATTTAATTTTGTTTTATTTCGATTTTTAAATTATGTATACTTACATTTCCTCATTTAGCTTTTCATGTACTGCACTGTTTTTGAATTATATTTCATCATGTTGTCATATTTGTTTATTTTGGTTAAAAAAAAATAATACAACCTTTTGTCGCCTTATGATGACGCAACATTCACCATGATTCGGTTTTAGTCTGCAGACCTAAACAGTAGATCACAGATCTACTATTACAACTCGACTGATTATGTTACCGTGACACCAACGACGGAATTATAATTACGAATAAAAGCCGAATATTGTTAAATAAAATTATACCTACAGTTTTAATGATGCGTATTCACATTGTAATTAGATCGTACTGTGACAAGTGTCAGACAAAAAGGCAAGATTACAGAGATCATCGATCGAGACACGCACGCTTGCTAGCTGGAAGTCCGTGATGCCTTTTCCGGATCCCAAATAATTCCCAACTACACAAACATGACAGACTACGCCGAAGAGCAAAGAAATGAATTAGAAGCCATCGAGTCAATTTACCCGGACTCTTTTACAGGTGTGAAACAATGAATAGAAATGACGAGTGAACACATGCTAACACTTGGCTAGCTGTAGCAAAACAAACGTGATTCGTCTTGATGCTTCCTGTTCATTATGTCAGCAGAAATGTAACTTGAAAATCCCCTTATAACGCTTGCCATGGCAAGAACCGGTGTTGATGTCACCGCACTCAGCTTGTAGCAGTATTTGACAGACAAGCTGAAATGTTTACAACAGCTCACATTAGCTTTTTTTAAATACAGCTGTATTTTTTATGAATTATTTTCATCATATGCATGTATTACTATGTGATTGCAGTGTTTTCAGAGGATCCCATCAGCTTCACGATCACTGTCACGTCTGATGCTGGGGAAAACGGGGAAAGTGAGTATGTTGTCTGTGTTGCTTCGATCGAAGCCCAGCAGATCCCTTAAAGTACAGCACCTCTACTTTTATTAATGGATGGGTTGGAAACAGTGCAGGAAGGATCCATCCATGTATCCATTTTCTATGCCGTTTATCCTTACTAGGTTTGCGGGGGTATGCTGGAGCCTATCCCAGCTGACTTCAGGCAAGAGGCGGGGTACACCCTGGAATGGTCTCCAGGTGGAGGAAGGATAACATTGCTTATTCACTTTTTACACTTCATTGCGTAGCTGAGCGCTAAAGAAAAGGAAAGCCATCGCCACATAATTGGAAATTCATTCATTCATTTTCTATCGCTTTTCCTCACAAGGGTCGCGGGGGTGCTGGAGCCTATCCCAGCTGTCTTCAGCGAGAGGCGGGGTACACCCTGGACTGGTCGGCAGCTAATCACAGGGCACATACAGACAAACAACCATTCACACTCACATTCCTACTTATGGACAATTTGGAGTGGCCAATTAACCTAGCATGTTTTTGGAATGTGGGAGGAAACCGGAGTACCCGGAGAAAACCCACACATGCACGGGGAGAACATGCAAGCTCCACACAGAGATGGCCGAGGGTGGAATTGAACCCTGGTCTCCTAGCTGTGAGGTCTGCGCGCTAACCACTCAACCGCCGTGCAGCCCTAATTGGAAATGAACATCAAAAAAGTATATCGACTTTATTGTCAACGTTAGAGGGGTCATGGATTTGGTGGGCTGTGACAAGGAGATCAGTGAGGAAAACTAAAGTGGGACAATAAAACACAAGGAAGTACTCCATTTCATTTTTGTAGTACAGTGTGTATCATTTACTAGGTTCCCACATACACCAAAACTTGTTCCACAGTCTAGGAACGGGACCTCCTGTACAAGTTATGATATGATAGGAGGTTGATGGCGTGATTCTCAGCTGACTGTTTTACCTCCCAGCCGTGGAAGCCACTTTGAAGTTCACCTACGTGGAGAAATACCCCGATGAGCCCCCGCTGTGGGAGGTCCACTCCCAAGAGAACCTGGAGAACAGTGATGTGGAGGGTATCCTCACGTTGCTACAGCAACAGGTCTGTATGCGAGTGTCACAGAGTGGACATAATAAGAGAATAAGCCCTTTCAGATGGAAATACAACTCTGCTTGTGGAGGACAGGAAGTGACTTGGAGGTTCAGAGTTGAGTTTTAGCTTCTTGTGCGTTATGGACCCAAAAGTAGTCCTTGTTATCATAATGATTATGATGTTATTATTGTGCATGTTGTGAGATAATTATAACCGGCAGTAAATGCCTGTCTGACAATTACTGACACCTAGTGGCCAGTTAGGATACTACATTCACAATTAAAATGCTGCTTCTGCCTTGTATTTGCATTTTAACACATTTAGTTAATTTAGCAATGTTTATGCTTAAAAATACTTACTTTGGTACAATTTGCTTAAAATAAATTTTTGACTAATAATAGGCCATATTCAATCACGAAACAGCGATCGTTTATTAACGAATTTGTGAAAAACGGCGAACCGTGATGTGGCAAGGGACGATTGTACATTTGTTTTTCGTCTGCAGGCGGAAGAAAATCTGGGAATGGTGATGATTTTCACCCTGGTGACGGCTGTGCAGGAGAAACTCAATGAAATTGTGGACCTGATAAAGAACAGAAGAGAAGAGGAGAAAATGCGTAAAGAGCGAGAGGCAGAGGAAGCAGAGAAGGTAGGACGGTAGTGTTTTATTTTCACCGTATGTATGTGTACAGTGGCACCTTGCTTAGTGGCATCAGGGGCGGATTTAATCATTTGGAGGCCCGAGGCAAATTTGACTTTCTATCTCATAATTCTGACTTTCTTATGTCATGATTTTGACTTTATTTCATAATTAGGACTTATCCCAAAATTTCAAGCTTTTTATCTCCTAAAAAAAGACTTTTCTTCTCATAATTTTGACTTTTCATCTCATAGTTTCAGCTTTTTATGTCATAAAAAGGCTTTTCTTCTGCTAATTTTGACTTTCTATCTCATAATTGTGACTTTCTTCTGTCACAATTTTGACTTTATTTCATAATTAGGACTTATCTCAAAATTTCAAGCTTTTTATCTCATAAAAAAGACTTTTCTTCTCATAATTTTTACTTTTTATCTCATAGTTTCAGCTTTTTATGTCATAAAAAAGGCTTTTCTTCTTCTAATTTTGACTTTCTATCTCATAATAAAACGGCGCTTGCATCGGATTTTACCGATACCCACAAACGCATCACAATTAATCTAGATTTCACCTGTCAATTGCATCCATCCCCGGTGAATGAGCTGATGCACTCATGATACATCGATATATCAATTAATATCGATTATTTTCCACACCCTTACTAGCGTCGTGCTGAATCATTTTGCACATGTGCAGTAAGATGGAATAGTCCATCGCATGAAAAGGGAGCTTGATGTGGTCGAAACCATCATGATACATTTTGATGTCGTTTTCAGCACATAGATTAAGGCTAAAACAGTGATATATATACTTTAAATAGTTTTTATGATAAGTTTGAGGGGCCCTTTCCTGTGTTTGCCCAGGGCTGGACAATAACGATGTACCGATGCCCGGGGCAAGTTCAAACCAAATTGGGGCAAGTAAATCCAATCAGTGATATTCCCGTGGGGCAAGTGTACTTTGGCATGCCATACTGCCAAGAGTTTTTTTAAAAGCGGTTCTTGTTGGGTGTTGGTAAAACACGGACTGTGTAATTCCGGTGCTAATTTGCAAACCAATCCTTGCAAATCTAGAAATGGACCAATCAGAATCCTTTATTTAGTCCACAGTCAGCGTTTTACCCACACCGGTTCTTGTTGGCGATGAACCAATGAGCGATGGTTTTACTAGGAAAACATCTATCATGGCGTCCCTGCCAACATGGTCTAATTCTTCAACAACTTGTGAAGGAAAAGAGCAAAAAGTGATGAAGCAGTGCCTCCTAAACAAGTATTTTATTAGCGGTTAGCAAATCAAATGATGGCACAGGTGAGTGAATCACATTGCTGTGACAATTTGAAGTGGTCACAATGAAACACCACCCATTAGATCCAATACCAAGTGCTGATTTTGCACAAGCTACAAAATCTAGCGCTTCCATTTCCCGCTGGATTTTTCTCACCTTTGCTTCACAAATTATTGTTTGACCGTTGAGCATTTTTTTCCGGACGAAAAACACTTTACTAGTACACAAATGTGTCTATTCAGTAATGTTTCATTGTGGTGCACAACTTATGAATCCAGATTTCCATGCAACGTCATGATCTATGTAGGAAAACAACCACAAGAAATGATCATCATTTCATCTTTATTTGAGATTCTCATGTGATGCCACAAAAAATTGATCATTATCATTATGGCAGTCTTTTCATTTTACATGGGGCAAGTTGGGGCAAGTAGTTCTCGCCTTAAGGATTCCCCATGGGCAAGTCATTTTTGGTTTTAATGTAGAGCCCTGTTGCCTAATAATAGTAAGTCTGCCCCTCAGCGTCGTCAATTTGTTCCAGAAGGTCCAACTCAAACCAAAACAGACTCTAACTAAGGCAGGTTTTCCCGTAGAAAATCATGACAAGTCAATTTGTTTGTTCTCATTTTAACACAAAACACATTTTATGCACAATACTGTATTTTCTCCTGAGTATAAGTCGCACCAGCCAAAAATGAACAATGAAGAAGAAAAAAAAACATATATACGTATGTTGCACTGGACTCTAAGTGGCATTGTTTTATAAAATCAGATACCAAGTGGAAAGTCAAGTTACAGCAGTAATAAAATGGAACGTGAATAGGTGGAATGGTAACGTAACATATGAACAGTTATTCACATAACTATAACTTAAACAACGTCACATAACTAGTTTAATTGCGGCTTGTAATCCGCAGAATATGACTTTCCTTTTGGGGCATTTGTGTTTTGTCTTTCTCAGTTGTTGTGTACATTTTGTGTACAGGTATGGTAGGAATAGAAGATACTGGCACGCAAGCGTAGAGCAAATTCTCATGGCTGTCAGTGTGAAGAAAAAAACAAACGTGTGGCCACCTTGCAGCCCCGCGTCTGGCAACCATTCCAAATATACAGTAAATGGAGACAATTATCAGGAAAATAATGAAGCCGAAATCAAGTAAACGCATCAAAAACCTAAGCCAATGACAACACATTTGCATTTGTCATGATATAATAAATGAAGAAACAAGTAAACAGGGAAATGCACATTTTTGAAATGGAGATCAGGGTGCAACCGGCACTGTTTTTCACACAAATGTGCGGCTTACAATCTGACGGTAGTGATTGTAAATGTCTATGCCGCTGAGGTATTCCCCATCAGCTGACTGAAGTCATGTGACAGCTCCCGGTTGACATTATACTATTCATTCATTAATTTAATTTCTACCGCTTTTTCCTCACAAGGGTCGCGGGGGTGCTGGAGCCTATCCCAGCTGTCTTCGGGCGAGAGGCGGGGTACACCCTGGACTGGTGGCCAGCCAATCACAGGGCACATATAGACAAACAACCATTCACACTCACATTCATACCTATGGACAATTTGGAGTGGCTAATTAACCTAGCATGTTTTTGGAATGTGGGAGGAAACCGGAGTACCCGGAGAAAACCCACGCATGCACGGGGAGAACATGCAACATTATACTAGTATCACAATATTTCATCTTTGGCACGTCATCCAAAATGGCTACGTAAACAAACATGTCACATGGAATTCATTCATAATTTGTTTAATGTTAACTGAAAACATGCTAACCAGAGCGGATGTTAAGCAAGGCTCCAGTGTATATGCTATACAACACTGTGTAGAAGCTGTGCCTGAGACGCCAAACACGTGGTTAACGTCTCCCGGTCTGTCTCTGACTAGGTGGCGTTCCAGGGCACGGTGGTAACCATCGAGAACTTCCTGGCATGGAAAGCCGCCTTCGACTTGGACATGGCCGAGTTACAGAGGAAAAAGCAGAAAGAAGAGGAGCAATCGGGGAAAGCAAAACTCACCGGTACACTTTGATTGAATTTTTGGTGGTGGGGTGTCCTTTCCACACGTTAACCTTCCTCTTGTGTTAGGGTCGCTTCAGGGGGTTCTCATTTTGACCGCTTTTCCAGTATACCAGCAGAAAAACAAGGTCCAGACATGTGAGGGGAATTCACTCATTTTGTTCAGACTGATGGCTGATTTCACATTTACAATTTGGATCATGGAAAGAATGGCAAGAAGTACAGTGAACCAAGATCTGGACCTGTTCTGCTTTTTCATTTCACTTTATACTAAAGTTGTGTTGCTGAAAACAATCACTTTTTATACCTTTTCTTCACATGAATATATATGGGGCAAAATTCACCCCAACACCATACATGTTTCTTTAGTCATTCATACTCAAATGAGAAAATAAATACAACTAATTGATTTAAGAGATATGTTCTATATCCCTCAGTAATAGCCAGGTAACAAAAGAACCTTCAATTTATGAATATGATTGTTTAGAGGTTGATTTGACCATTTTTGGAAATAGAAATGGAGGGGTATAGTGACAAAAAAAGGCCTCCATGCCCACACCAAAAGTATTAAAAGCAACATTTTCATGGATGAGGAAGCCTAAGAAGGTAACCAAGACATGAGAAGCTAATTTGATGCTAACTTATTGTTTTTAGTGTATTTTATATCTGATTTAATACATGGGTCAAAACCCACCTGTAAACATAAGAGATGATATATGTTAAGAAAGCTAACACAAGAGGAAGGTTAAAAGCTTCACTTTCTAAGCAAACTATATTCAAGTTTTGGAATTCATTCATTGATTAGAATTTCTGTACTCGGTGTTGGAAGCATGTGCAGCAGGGGCGTCCAAAGTGAAACATTTTCCATCGTGAAAAATGAAAAGATTTTCATACTTTTAGTATCATTTAACTTTGAATTTTCCAACTACTTTATTCCAGTATATTTTCATCTCCTAAAAATGACTTTATTTACATGATTGTTTGACTTTAGTAAAGTGGTAAAAAAAACTTTGGACACCTTCTGGAGTACTGCAAGTATGTACTATGTACGTTAGGGGTGAGAATCTTAGCACTGAGGACGATTCGATACACATCTCGATGCACTGCCAGTGATATGATACATGGAATTTTCTGGTGATACGATGCGATACCATTCACCCTCTTCATGATACGATAATCATTTAGTTCAAATCAATGCAATCCCATATGATATGGTGCGATTTCTTGCGATATGATGCAATTCAACGTGATGCATATAAGCAAAGGCAAAAAGGCTGTTCTAATCTCAGCTGCTGTACTGAACACTCGTTCGGTGGGGGGACAAATAGCTCCTGGACAATTTGGTGAATGAGCCGATGCACTCGCATGCCGCGCATCGATGTATGGATTAATATCGATTATTTTCCACACCCTTAATGTACATGTGTGTGTATGTATCAATGTACACACATTAGCAGCTTGTGTTCAACTAACCAGCAGATATCCAATGCAGGTAAACAGCTGTTTGAGAGAGACCACAACCTGGACACGTCAGACATCCAATTCCTGGAAGACGGTAAGTAAGATCTTAAGGAAGACAACAGTACCGTTTCAATATAAAGTAGTTGATGACGTGATGGAAGCCATACTGTATGTTCTAATTATATTCTTTATTAACACTTTATTAACACTCTTTATTAACCTACTTTTGTCAAGCCATTCAAAGCATTCCAACGTCAAAATGTTCAACTCGTTTTGAAATGTCTTTATATGAAGTATTACATTTATGTACACTAGAGGGCAGTGTTTCCTGCAGTAGGAGTTAACAATGGCGGCTGAACTAGTCATTCATCATATTAACTGTGAGTAGGGCTGCCACAATAATGGTTAAATGGTTAAAATAAAAAAAAACGATTATTATGATGTCCTCGATATGGTACGCATGTATTTACCTGTATGCGTGTTCGGGCGACTGCTCTTCTCTCTGTGACACACAGGCTGGATGAAATGAGGTTTGGCTCTGTATCTGCCTGTGATCGGACAGAGTGGGCATTCATCTCATTTCACCTCTTTGTGGAGGCGGGGCTACTAGCTACTACCAGTTAGCCAGCTCCGTGAGCTCCCGGAGCTTAGCGCGCAGGCCACATAGCGAGGAGACGCGCGTTCGATTCCCCACTCTGTCATCTCTGTTTGCACGTTCTCCCCGTGTGTGTGTGTTTTCTCTCCGGGTACTCCGGTTTCCTCCCACATTCCAAAAACATGCTAGGTTAATTGGCCACTCCAAATTGTCCATAGGTATGAATGTGAGTGTGAATGGTTGTTTGTCTATATCAAATCAACTTTATTTGTAGAGCACTTTTCCTGCAAAGACATGCAACACAAAGTGCTTTACACAATTAAAAACAATTACCACAATTAAAAGGAAAAACAATTACAAAGAAAGCCCCTCCCTCCCACCCTCCATACTAGACACACACACACACACACACACACACACCTACACACACAGTAGGGAGACATGGCACAGCACTGAGGATCAAGGAAACGCCACCTTTGGGGCCGTCCACACTGGGGCCGCAGGCCGTGCCATCGGGGGACCAGCACCCAGGCCCCCAGACTCCGACAGACGGGCGGACCCCCACATTAAAGGGAGGAACCCCCTTTTACATCCTTGGGTCGAAGGGACCCAAGGATGGCACCCCTCAGCAGACCCGACACAGCCCCCAGTGTGGAGGACCCCCCCCCCCCGGGGAAACATTGGAGTTAAAAGCCAAAGACTAAGAGCATAAAATAGGACTAAAAATATTTAAAAAAGTTAAAAATATGAGTTAAAAGCCTGATTAAAAAGGTGTGTCTTTAATCTTTTTTAAAAATATCAACAGTCTCCGCAGTCCTGAGGCTCTCCGGCAGGCTGTTCCTCAGGTGGGGGCCATAGTGGCTAAATGCTGCCTCACCGTGGGTTTTGGTTCTGGGTTTTGGTATTGTTAAAAGGCCAGTGCCGGAGGACCGCAGGGTCCCTGCAAGGGGTTGATATGGTAAAAGCAGATCAGATAAATAAGAAGGTGCAAGGCCGTTAAGACATTTAAAAACCAGTAAGAGAATCTTCAAATCCATCCTGAAGCGGACGGGGAGCCAATGTAGCCACTTTAAAACCGGTCCCTCTGGTCCTCGTATATGTGCCCTGTGATTGGCTGGCGACCAGTCCAGGGTCCAGTCCAGTCCACAATTATCGTTCAGCAAAATTGAATATGTTGACAAGCCTACCTGTTGCTGTATATAGTGATATCATTTCCAGAATATTTTTGAGTTTCTGGACTGTCTCTTCCTATTTCAGCTGGAAACAACGTGGAGGTGGATGAATCCTTGTTCCAGGACATCGACGACTTGGATTTGGAGGATGATGACCCTGACTTTGACCCTTTAGAGATGGGCAGTGATGAGGACTAAAGCTGAGAGGAAAGACTGAATGTGTAGAATATGATGAGAAGATCCGACAAGGCTTCGTTTTTTTTTTTTAAAGATGCTAGCAGCTGTTGGAATATAAAGACGTGTTTTTCATGAATGCTACATATTAAATTAGCTTCAAATGCTTTCCTTGGTTCTGGTGCAGTTTCTACATGCAGGACATCAATCCACTTTATAAGTGGCACAGATGCACTGCCAGCGATACGAGACTTTAACCATACATGGAATTTTCTGGCGATACGATACGATTCACCCTCTTCACGATGCAATAATCATTTAGTTCAAATCAGTGCAATCCCATACGGTATGGTGCAATTTCTTGCGATATGATGCAATTCAACTTGATGCAAATAAGCAAAGGGAAAAAATGGAATTCAGTATGGTCCTACAAAAAGGATTTGGTTTTATTCCTTATTGGCATTTGGCAGTAAATTCAACTAAAGTGCTGGTTGTCTTTTTTACTATGCACCACTTCTTCATCATTCTTTTTGCCATCTTAAAACAGCAACAACTTTTCAAAAACAACTTTCCTCCTTTCACATCGACTATGTAATTCCAATAGCAGTGGTTTAGTGGTGGAGTAAAACAATTAAAATAATTACTGCTGTAAAAAACAGTACCAGCAACAACAAAGTTAAAGTGACACTTTCAACAGTACAATCAATGTTTGTTTATATTCCTGTCTGCTAAACATACTGCTAATATGAATCACTAGGAGCTCGGCTAATACAGGAGTGAGGGCAGAAAGTAAAACAATTTATGCCCTTTTAAAATAGTTTCAAAATTCAGGAAGAAACCAACTGCTCTGCTGTTCTAATCTCACCTGTAATACCTCCAGGACAATTTGGAAAGCAGCTGAAGATCCACTGACCTGATTTGCTTGGTTTTTCCCCGGTGTCCGACGAGGAACGAGACGGGGAGGCGGCGGTAGACTTGTCCGTGTTGTGGTGTCCCCTTCTCAAGGGGGTCTGCATGTTTGTATATATATATATACTATATATATGTATATATATATATATGTATATATATATAATATAATACATTATATAATATAATATAAAACAGAAAAAAAAAGAAAAAAAACAGCAATAAATGGTCCAAATACTGAGAGGAAACAGTTGTAATCTAACAAGAAAAATAATGTTTTTGTCATAATATGAGGAATAATTTAGTAATGTCAAGTTGAAATAGTCAAAGAAAAAAACATTAGTTTTTAAAGTTAAACTTAATCAAGAAATAAAAATAAGTCATACTTCATCAATAAGTCAAAATATTGAGAGAGGTAAAAGTTGCAACATAACAAGAAAAAAAGTATTTTTTTGGCCATAATATGATGAAGAAAAATAATGTCAGTATCAAGTTGAAATATTCAACAATAAAAGTCATTGTATTTATTTATTTTTTTGTCATAATATTATGAGGAATAACAATGCCATTTACTAGCGTCAAGTTGAAATAGCCAAAGAAAAAAAACATTAGTTTTTAAAGTTAAACTTAATACACATAGAAAATGTTGTTGTTTCCTAATATTCCTAATATTACAAGTCCAAATGTTATGGGATTAAAGTCATAATTACAGGAATAAAAATTTTCAACAAGAAAGTTGACATTGTTGGAAAATTTAAAAGAAAAAATTATAGTAAAAAGTCATAATTTCAGAAAGAAAATTTCCAAGAAGAAAGTTGAAATTGTTGGAAAATTAAAAAGAAAAAAAACAGCAATAAATAGTCCAAATATTGAGAGAGCCAATCCCAGGGCACATATAGACAAACAACCATTCACACTCACATTCATACCTATGGACAATTTGGAGTGGCTAATTAACCTAGCATGTTTTTGGAATGTGGGAGGAAACTGTAATGTCGGGAGGGCTCGAATGATGTTAAAAACAAATTTAGAAGGTTTGCCTATGAAACTATTCCATGAATAAATAAAGATGGCTACTTCACGGATGTTTAATTATCACAGTGGGGTGTGGAACCACTTTAGGGTGACAAAGGAGGGATTTTGTTTACTTTTGTTTCACTAACATGACTACACACAGACAGTCTGAATAGAAATGCACATCCATGTGAATATTGTTTTTTACAGCTATACGAGGAACCAAAGGTTCAAGAAGAAGAATGCCTGCAGACGCTTTTCACGGCTACAACGGCAGGAGCAGAGGACAAAGGGAACGGAAAAGGTGAAGGCGCTTTGCATGTGCTGATCACGCCATGTCTGTCATGTCCCACGTGAACGACACTGGGAAATCCTCCATCTCCCTCTGGAAGACCTGGTCAAAGATCTCATTCTGGGCCACGGTGAAGTGGTTCTTCCAGTCACCGATGGTTCCTTGAATTTGCACAAAGGAGAACAACGCTGTCATCTCTGGTTTACTAACATGGGATCCAGACTTGATCGGACTGGATGGCTAACTCAGGGCTGGTCCAGCAGGACCACAACTTTCATATTTAGTAAAGATATGCTAAGAAGTGGCATCATCTTAGCTTTGGCGTAGATGTGAAAAGCACATTTTTAAATATTTTTTTCAAAGTTTTTTTTATCGCAAATTTACTTCATTTTCATTTTATTTGGACTTTATTCTCATAATATTAGGACTTATTACCCAATTTAATTTTTTTATAATGACAACTTAACTTGTTTTGTTTGTTCCTCATAACATTATGACTTATACTTACTTAATATTTACTTTTCTTTTTTCTCAAATTATGACAAAAAATTCAGACTACAAGTCTTGACTTTATTTACTGTTCTTTACCACATTTTTACTATCATTTTTTTCTTTTAAATTTTCCAACAATGTCAACTTTCTTGAATATGACTATTTCAACTTGACGCTACTAAATGGCATTATTATTCCTCATAATACTATGACAAAAACATTAATTTTTCTTATTAGATTACAACTGTTTCCTCTCAGTATTTTTGGACTATTTATTGCTGTCTTTTTCTTTTAAATTTTCCAACAATTTCAACTTTCTTCTTGTAAATTTTCTTTCTGAAATTATGACTTTAATCCCATAACATTTTAACTTTCTTGTCACATTAGCATTTTACCCACAACATCATTTTCCAAAAATTACAACTTTATCTGTAGTAATTTTAACCTGGCTTTTGTAAAAAAAATGATAAATATATATACATATAAAATATAAATAAATAAAATGACTTTTATTGCTGAATATTTCAACTTGATACTGACATTATTTTTCTTCATCATATTATACTATAATGTTGTTTTTTTTTCCAACAATGTCAACTTTCTTGTTGAAAAAATTCATTCCTGTAATTATGACTTTAATCCCATAACATTTGGACTTATATTAGGAATTTTAGGAAAATTTTAGGAAAAACAACAACATTTTCCATAAATGACAACTTTATGTGTATTAAGTTTAACTTTAAAAACTAATGTTTTTTTTCTTCTCTTTTTCTTTCAACTTGACATTACTAAATGGCATTATTATTCCTCAAAATATTATGACAAAAACATTTATTTTTCTTGTTAGATTACAACTTTTTTCTCTCAATATTTGGACTATTTATTGCTGGGTTTTTTTTCTTTTTAATTTCCCAACAATTTCAACTTTCTTCTTGTAAATTTATTTTTCTGAAATGATGACTTTAATCCCATAACATTTAGACTTTCTTGTCACATTAGCATTTTACCCACAATATCATTTTCCAAAAATTACAACTTTATCTGTAGTAATTTTAACTTGACTTTTATAAATAAAATGATAAATAAATGATAAATAAACAACAAATAAATAATTTATTATTTATAAAATTTGTTTATAAAATAATTAAATAATCAATTATTATTTTATTATATTTATTATTATTTTTAAATAATATAATATTTTATATATATATATATATATATATATATATATATATATATATATATATATATATATATATATATATATATATATATATATATATATATATATATATATATATATATATATATATATATATATATATATATATATATATATATATATATATATATATATAAATAAAATGACTTATTGTTGAATATTTCAACTTGATACTGACATTATTTTTCTTGATCATATTACGGCCAAAAAAAACCTTTTTTTCTTGTTATATTGCAACTTTGACCTCTGTCAATATTTGGAGCTTACCTTTCCTCATGAATCTGCCCATGTGGTGATTGAACAGGTCATCTGACACGTGCTCGTAGTTGGCCTGAGGAATCTTCTTCATGTTGCTGAAGGTGCTGTACTTCACCACGTCGGCCAGCTGCTCCTCCGTCAGCTCCTTCCCGAGGAACGTGCAGAGCTTCTTCACTGACACGTTCAGATCCTGCACATGAGCACAGCCGCCGGTCATTCGGGATTCTTTCATACGGTCCTCGTAGAGAGGTTGTCTAAGAGCAGGGGCGCACTAAGTGTTTGCAGCTGAATCATATTCCAAAATAGGATTTCATAGGGAAACATATCAGTGGCGGATGATATTTTGAAATTGAGAGTTGGACAATATCGGCATATTGGTTTTTATATGTGACATCCCTAAGTATGAGAATCAAGTTCAAATATTATGGGAATAAAGTCAGAGTTGAAAATGGTGGAACATTCATTCATTCATTTTCCACTGCTTTTTCCTCACGATGGTCGTGGGCGTGCTGGAGCCTATCCCAGCTGTCATTGATCGAGAGGCGGGGTCCACCCTGGACTGGTTGATGTTGGAACATTCATTCATTCATTTTTCACCTCCTAGCTGTGAGGTCTGCGCACTAGGCTCCAGCACGCCCCGCAACCCTCGTGAGGAAAAAGCGGTAGAAAATGAATGAATGAATGAATGAATGAATGAATGAATGAAACATTTCAATTGAAGAAAGTTTAAAATGTTGCAAAAAAAAAAAAAAGCAGAAATATTTCCGAGAATAGTCCAAATATGAAGAATACTAGTAATGCATGCATCTATTCTTCGCTGGCAAACGTTTGGACACCCCTTGGTCTAAGATGCCGCATGAGCTCCTACGTGGATCATTTCCTCATAGGTGATGAAGAACATGTCGATGTCGTCCCTGTGGGAATACCAAGTCTTCACGTGCTGGAACCAGCCGGAGCCAAACACTGAAAGCAGGAACATCCCAACGTTATACGCCTCCGCCGAGACCACGGTCACGGTCCGGCCAAACCATCTCACCATCTCCTCGGAGGAACTTCTCAAAGAAGTCTTCAAAGCTTGTGGGTGTGACCAGCATCTTTGCAAGATGATGGAAGTGGTAGTAAGAAACCAGGACATCTTTGGGGTTTCTCGCCACGTAGATCACCTAAAATGGTTCCAAAGAGGTTTCTTTGTCCTCTGTTTTGAGTTTGCGCGGATGCAGTCGGAGCTACAAAACATACCTTACCCTTCTTCTGCCTGAGGGCCGCGGGCATGAGGTGGTAAGGAAGGTGGGTGACCCTCAGCCTGGGTGACGGTGCAGTCAGGAACGCCTCTCTGCTGCCGATGACCTCAATCCAGGGAACGAGATCACCGTTGCAGGGCATCTTTGCGGCGCTGTAAACCGTCATATCGCCCTTGGCCTCCAGGAGCAGCAAGATCTGCTGCATCCAAACCGTCCCTGTGACACAACACACACATGTAGGACGTCCATTCCCTGCTGATATGCATCACCTTCTTCTCTACTCCGCTCCTCCATCACGTACCTGATTTGGGATAGGTGACGACAAAGATGTCAGAGTCTCTCATCTCCAGTTTGCTGATTCCGTCCACATCGTCAGGATCGTGAATTCCACGAATGAAATTGAAGCCTCTGTGTGCCGCCAGTTCATGTTTATGGTCCATTCCACCTCACAGGGAACACAAGACATCCTCTTTAAACCAGCACAGGCGGCAAGTATGTGACAAGTATCATGACACTAAACGCACCGTCATTCCTGCACATTGCTATAAAGTTGGGCGTCATTTATGAATATGTGACAATACTGGTCAATTGTACAACATACATGTACCGCTGTACACGGTCATCCCTCCTTTTTGGCTGATATGTGCTTCCAGGACCCCACCCTCATACGTGAATATTTTCATAGTTACAGCATAGAAAACCTGTTTACCATCTTATAATCAACATTATTAGAGCCCTACAGACATGAACTAACACCCCTATAGTCACCTTCACACTCCTAGTACCCAACACAGTAGACACACTAAGACGTACAAGAAGACATACATCCAAAACCTGTTTAACACCTAACCCTAACCCTACACAGGCTTTTAATCATTATTAGAGCCATCTAGACATGAAATAACACCCCTATAGCACATATTAAGACATACAAAACATGTTTACAACACCCCTATAGTCATCTTTACACTCCTATTATTCAACATAGTAGTCATAAAATATACAAAACCTGATTACGACCTTCTAAATGCGCTTTTCAACATTAGAGCCCTGTACACATAAAATAACACCCCTATAGTCAGTTCTAAACTCCTTTCACACAATATGGTACACATACCAAGAGAGACTAAGACATAGAAAACCTATTTATGACCTTCTAAATGCGCTTTTCAACATTAGAGCCCTGTAGACATTAAATAACACCCCTATAGTCAGTTCTAAACTCCTTTCACACAATATAGTAGACATACCAAGAGATACTAAGACATAGAAAACCTATTTATGACCTTCTAAATGCGCTTTTCAACATTAGAGCCCTGTAGACATTAAATAACACCCCTATAGTCAGTTCTAAACTCCTTTCACACAATATAGTAGACACACCAAGAGATACTAAGACATAGAAAACCTGTTTACGACCTTCTAAATATGGTTTTCAACATTAGAGCCTTCTAGACATGAATTAACACCCCTATAGTCACCTTTACACTCCTATTACCAAATATAGTAGACATAGTAAGAGATAATAAGATATACAGCAGAAGACATAAAAAAACCTGTTTACGGCCTTCTAAATATGTTTTTTTAACATTATTAAAGCCCTCTAGACATGAATTAACACCCCTATAGTCAGTCCTACACTCCTATTACACAATATAGTAGACATAAGAGAAAGTAAGACATAGAAAACCTGTTTAGCACCTTGGAAATGTGGGTTTTACCATTATTAGAGCCCTCCAGACATAAAATAACACCCCTATAGTCAGTCCTACACTCCTATTATACAATAGAGTATACATGTTTTTTTTTACTGGCCGGTGACACATTCTAATAATAGAATTGAACAAAGTTGAAATATTTGGAAAAAAATCTAGAGGAATAAAGTCAAAATATGAAAAATATGACAAGGAAAACAATATTCTTACAAGAATAAACTTGTAATATATTGAAAAAAAATAGTAAGTAGATATTGTAAGTAGTACTAAATACTATTAAAAGTACTAAATCATTTTAGTAGCATAGTTGAAATAGTCAAGAAAATATCATTCATTTGTAACATTGTAACAAAATGGCAACATTAGGATCCAGGAGGAAGTCCGAGCAGGGGTAGAGGAAGCCCGCTGTCCCGGGACAGTCGGGATGCGGCCCCAGGGAGCATGGACCCGATGGGAGGAGGCAGCTGACCGGAAGATATCGTGGACAGAGCTATGGCCATCTGAGCCACACCGGATTGAGTTCCTCGTCCGGTCGGTGTACGATGTGCTCCCAAGTCCGTCCAACCTCTTTGGCTGGGGCTTGGCGGAGAATGCCCTCTCTGCCGGAGTGCTGGATCACTGGAACACATCCTCAGCTGCTGCCCAAGGGCACTGGGGGACGGGCGCTACCGCTGGCGCCATGACCAAGTGCTGCGGGTCATTGCAGAGGCCATCAGCACAGGAATCTCCACCAGTAAACGCCATCAACCAACAAGGCAGTCCATCGTCTTTGTTAGGGCTGGGGAGAAGCTGAAGCAGTGCCGGAATCGAACAGGGGGGCCGCTGGCGACAGCCCGAGACTGGCAGCTGAAAGTCCACCTAGGGAGACAGCTCAAATTCCCAGAGAACATCGCAGTGACCACTCTCAGGCCAGACATGGTCCTGGTGTCAGAAACAACTCGGCAAGTGGTCCTGCTGGAGATGACTGTTCCCTGGGAAGACCGGACGGAGGAGGCCTTTGAGAGGAAGAGGGCCAAGTAGGAGGGGCTGGCAGACGAATGCCGAAGCAGAGGATGGAGGACCCGATGCAACCCCATGGAGGTCGGGTGCAGAGGATTTGTAGGCCAGTCTCTCATTAGAGCACTCAAGATGTTGGGAGTGAAGGGTCAGCACAACAAAAGAGCCATCAAGAACATCACTGACGCAGCAGAAAAGGCGTCCAGGTGGCTGTGGATCAAGCGGGGAGATCCGTGGAGAACAACAAAAGCTACTTAGACACAAGCCGGGACTGATCAACCCGGCTGGGTCACCTGGGCGAGGGTGTCTGTTGTGAGACCCGAAACCCCAGTGAACCCAGGATCCAACACTGGTGATGTGTCTTAGGTTGCACCCAAAGTCCCAACTGGTTGGGGGAAAAGTCATACACTGTGAGAATAACATTTACAATCAATTTATTTACAATATTATGGGAATAAAGGTTAGATTTACTACAAGAAACTTGAAATATTTTTGGAAAATACAAAAAAACATCGGTATAAAAAAGTGGAGAAAAATAGCAAAGAGTGAAGTTGATCCTAATTGAACATATAATATTACTATATATAGAATATGCTTTGTCACCTTTATGACAGGCTTTTAATGTCACATTGTAAGTTGATGCCAGTAATTGTTCCTGTAAGCTTGCCCTCCATTTCCGTGTACAAATGGAAGAAACTACGAGCGTGTAGTTGAATATGTTGTTGAATATGTCTGTCAATCTCCGTGACGGAGTCTCCGTGGCTAAAGACGTCTCACTACTTCCGTCCACTTGGTACAGGACCTGCCTAAAGAGCGGCTGGTAAACTACCAAGAAAGTCGGGCGTGTTTGCGCGTACTTACTCGGCTTGCTGCTCCCGAATCCGACACAGAAAGCGACCTGGTTTGACGTCCTGTGGAAGAACTCTGATGGATCGTCTTCATCGCTTAAATACGCTGCCAGGTCCCGCCTCCTTCCTCGCTGATGCCTGCACATCAACCGTGACACTTTTAAGCCATATCGGGATTGGAAAACACGTCATTTTGAAGGCTAAAACTCAATGTAGTGATATTTACTAGCTTACTGTTGACTGCATTTCTGAGCTGTTTATTCAGCGCGGACAGGAAGTGAAGTAGAGCGCTATTATGTGTTTATTGTGAAGGCCGGAAGTGTGCACCTCTGGTGTCACCGTCACACATGACTAGATTGGAATTGTAATGTTTGACAGCATAACAATTGTGAAATGGAAATGAGCTCGCTCACCTGATACGGTGAAGCCATATCCGGGATGGTCACGTGACAAGCACACCAGAATGGTGCTTATACGTGACTTGTCAAGCATAGATCACTTATTTATTTTGTGCTGTCTTTGAGAGATTTGGTTTCATGTCAATCGTGTCTCAGATATTCAAAAACCTTTTTCGTGTGTCCTTACAGAAGGAAGAAATACATTTCTGCCTTTTACGAAAATAATTTTACTGCTTTTATGGCTTTGCTGCTGCCCATGTTGCTGTACAGATATTACATTTATACACATTGACACGATTTTTATTAGACGTCCGTTTTCCGCCACTGAAAAAAACCCTCCCAGCATAATGATGAGATACTAAGTGCGCATGTGCCGACTGTCATGTGATGAAGGACGCGGTGAAGGTGAAGTTTTTATCTTAGAAATATGACTTACCTAATAATTTCATCTCATGACTTCAAATTTTCCATAATTATGACTTTCCTATTTAAAAATTATTTGTTTTTATGTCATCATTTTGACTTCTCAAAATTCAGATTTGACTTTTTAGCTCATAGTTCTGACTTTTTATGTCACAATTATGGCTTTTTTCATTTTCTACCGCTTTTCTTCACGAGTGTCGCGGGGGTGCTGGAGCCTATCCCAGCTGTCTTTGGGCAAGAGGCGGGGTACACCCTGGACTGGTGGCCAGCCAATCACAGGGCACATATAGACAAACAACCATTCACACTCACATTCATACCTATGGACAATTTGGAGTGGCTAATTAACCTAGCATGTTTTTGGAATGTGGGAGGAAACCGGAGTACCCGGAGAAAACCCACACAAGCACGGAGAGAACATGCAAACTGTTGGAAACTGGTGGAATTGAACCCTGGTCTCCTAGCTGTGAGGTCTGCACGCTAACCACTAGATCGCCGTGCCGCCGAGGATGCACACAATGAGCTTTAAAATAATAATTTCTGAAAAAAACTCTGGAAACCGGAGTACCCGGAGAAAACCCACGCATGCACGGGGAGAACATGCAAACTCCACACAGAGATGGCAGAGGGTGGGATTGAACTCGGGTCCCCAAGCTGTGAGGTCTACACGCACACCACTCAACCTCCGTGCAGCCCCAAATATGAAAATATTCCATTCATTAATATGGAATCCTGCTTTTTCACTCACATGGTCGGGTATGGAACCGATTAAGAATAATAAACAAGGGATTTGTTTTACCTCAATTAAATATTTTTATGCTTGAAAGTGCTTCATGTAGGCAAAATAATATGTAAATGATACCATAAAAATTTGTAGCGCAAATAAAAAATGGATGTTTGTTAGCAAATGTTGCTAATAAAATATTGGGTAAATATGGGCTAATAACTATAAAAGCAATCTTCACTGGCTAAATGTACTGCAAAAAAGGTCAGTAAGGATAATTCATAATGCCGCCTACAGAGAACATACTAACTCCTTATTTGTAAAATGACAAATACTTCAACTTGCTGATATAGTTCATGTTCAAACAGCTAAAATAATGCATAAGGCTAAAAATAAGCAATTAGCTAAAAATGTCATCCAATACTTCTCTACAAGAGAGGAGAAATATGATCTCAGGGAAGAAGTACATTTGAAACACTTCTATGCTAGGACTACGTTATGCTAGCCATAGCATTTCAGTATGTGGAATCAAACTATGGAATGGATTGAGTAAGGAAATCAAACAATGCACAACGATGAGCCAATTCAAGAAACAATACAAGCAGTTGATGTTTGCTAAATCCAAGGATGAAGAGTCTTGAACCAGTCATGATGTGCTATATATATCACTATATTGACACGCACTATGGTACACATTATGGCATTGGATGCTCATATCACCCAGTACTTCGCTACGAGGTACATTATTAAAAAAACAATCTTAAACAGTATTATGGAAAGCAGGAAGTGAACAAATGTAACAGTTAGTGATTGTAAAAGTACCAGATGGAGGGGTAGGATTTAATAAGCTTTGCTTCTAAGCATGATTATTGACTTTCATCATGGGGTTGGTAGCTATTTTTTTTTATGTATAATTATTATTTTAATCAATTTTTTTCCATGTATAGTTCAGGAGAACCAACGACAGCCATCCATCAAACTCCCCATCAGCCTGGAGAGCAAATGTGAAATTTGGAGAAGAACCTCTGCTCTAACCTCAGAACTGGTTTGTCAGAATGGCTGAAATAAATAATAATAGATAAATAGATATATCCATAAACAATCCGATATAACCATATAACAATCTTTATGAACATTACCAAATGTGTAAACATTATCAAGCATTATTTCAGGGTTATTGCTCCCTGGTTCTACCACATCTAACTTATTATGTGGAGATTTGGGGTAAGGATGATTTGATCATGTAACATTCCCAAAGCAGCAAAGTTTCTGCTTGTCGGAGAACTGTTTTTTTTTTAATTGCTTGTTTGTCAACAGGATTTTTATTATTGATGATTTCTTCAGTGGTGCTTCTTCCAGCATGGGATCCGGCTTGAGAGCTGAGGCCATTCAGAAGGCTGTGAAGAAGTACCGTGCTTGGCTGAGAGTGTACAGCCACACCCATACGTATCAGGAAGCCCGCTCTTCTGTGACATCACAAAAGAACAGTTTTACCACGCCCACTGAAACCCAGAATTTTGAGCCATCCCAAACTTTTTTCAGGGCTCACTTCCAAATGCGTAAACCTCATTGTCTGAAACTTTGGCATCATCAACACCAGAATACAACATTTCTAACTACATTTACAGGTCAGAAAAGTAGAAAAAGCATAATAGGTCCCCTTTAAAATGTGTCTGTGAGATCTTGAACATTTTCAAGCAGAAGAGGAGTACATTTTAGGTCCAGTTCCTCTTGAAATAAACAAAGCCTACACAATGATCACTCCGCCACAAATGTTAGAAAAGATTTCAAACTAGTTCTCGGGTCAAGAAGTATGGATTTTCACACAGCCAGGTTGCATATTGAATGAAACCACAGGAAACCAACTGAAGCCTACATATTGATATTTTTCATTGTTATGGATCCATGTTGGTGCCAATGTTAGGTTTCGATATTATCCATACCTGGATCAATCCGCCCACCACTAAAAGTCTAGTACAGGGCTCTCAAACTCAATTTACCTGTGGGACCCTGGAGCTGGGGTCTGGGCAAGGCTGGGCCACATCAGGTTTTCCAAAAAAAAACACGCATTTATTAAAAACAGAAAAATATACAAACTTTTTCAATGCTTTGGTTCCGATTTTCTACAATAAAAGCTCTGATAAAACATTCCACTGTTATTGTTAATATATTCATTTTTTTCTGCACAAAATAAGATGAAAAATAAATAAACAAATCAAGAATAAAGAAAATCAATCAATCAGTAATAAATAAATATAATAATAATAATAATAATAAAAAGTTAAGAAAGCACATATAGTTGGTGGGTAGACAAATGATTTTTTTCATATTAAAATGAACAAAGCATTATTAGAGCCCTGTAGACATGACAAAACACGACTATAGTCACATTTATACTCTTTTTATTTACAACATATTGCGCAACTGCAGGGTCTTGAGACACATGCTAACTCGCAAACTAGAGAGCTAGCCACCTAAACGGTAGCCTTCAAGTTATTTCCTTTCAACTTAAATAGCCAAAAACTTACCACTTCCACACGGATAGGGAGGATAACTATTAACAGTTATTTAACCTTTAACATGAACATGAATCAAACGTAATCATTTTTTCTGGGTACATGATACCATACAGCATCCATATCAAACATTAAACTTTCATATCAAGGCGGGGGCCTCAAACTAGTGTCCTGCGGGCCACATTTGGCCCGCGGGCCGCGTGTTTGAGACCCCTGGTCTAGTAAATTTTCCTCCAATTTTGGCTCGTATTGCACCGTCAACCAATCCCTCAAAAATGGGTTTCTGCTCTTCTTCAGCTTGTTGGTGATCTAATCTGATGATGACGGGCGGGTCTGTCCTTATCTCATAGTTGTCGAGTTTTCCGCCACATTCTTTCCAGCTATCAACATTTTTGTCTTTGATTGCTGAGGCACGTCTTGCTTGCTGAGTTTTAGTCAGGTTCTTAATGACCACCAAGGTCTAACCTTAACCACTTGTCATAAGTTCCTCAGTAAATACTGCATTTTGTGTACTTTATTGTAAAGTGAGAACTTCTTTTCTGACTCACTTGTTGCCTTGTTTTCGATGGATCACCAAGCTCTTGGTTTGTTGTGGCATTTGGTTAAAATCTATTAAAGGGGACCTATTATACTTGATCCTTTGTATTGAGTTGTGGACTCCTATAGAGCAGTTCCACACAATAAAATAGCTTTCTACATCTTCCAGAATCGGCGCCTTTTCCAGCTGCATTTCATATGTCACATGCCTAAAGTGCTTCTATGGTAATGGGAATGGTTTTATTTCATTTGAACATGCATCAGATTCCAATTGAGTGCATCCCATAATCAGTTCCCAGTTCCACATGTCCAAAAGGAGTAGGAAGAAGCAAAGCTTATTAAATCCTACCCCTCCATCTGGTACTTTTACAATCACTAACTGTTAGTGACTAACTGTTACATACACTTCCTGCTTTCCATAATCCATAAAGATTTTTTTCATTTTAATAATGTACCTCGTACTGAAGTACTCGGTGATGAGCATCCAATGCCATAATGTGTACCATAGTGCGTGTCAATATAGTGATATATATAGCACATCATGACTGGTTCAAGACTCTTCATCCTTGGATTTAGCATCCTTGTATTTCTTAGGATTGCGAACTGCGAACAAACACGACTTTCTAATAAAGTGGGTATAGGAGTTGATGACAACTCATTGTCGGACACACTTTGTCAGAGGCGTTGCTGGTGCCATGGAGCGCAGAAGCCGAATGCGAGGGCGCCGCGTCGACTAACTGCAGACAATCTTAGCACAACACCGCTAGTGAAAATGTCATCATTACACTTTATTTGCGGGGACTACCAAACTGTGGTTCGCTCTACCTCTGTGGACGCACACAGCGTGTCCAACATTAATGTATCTTTGCCGCTGAGAGCGCGTTGCTTTTGGATATTTCACGTTCATGTTCGCAAAAACTGTCCAGAAAAGCACAATTTAAACATTTTCAAGCTGTAGAAGTGAAGCAAATTAGCCTCCAATTTTGGCTTGGAATTCCCCACTGAAAAGTGGAACTTCCTGTTTGTTAAGATTTGATCTAATTCTTGGGTTCCAATTTTTTGCTTGTTTTTAAGCCGGAGATGGATGGTCACTGCCAACGTCAGCCCCCGTGGAGGTGTGTGTCTTGTGGGTGTTAGTACTGCTTCAGAAGCACTTAGACATCCAAATGGAGCATGTTTAAGATATAAACCTCCATGTGCATATGCCGTGTGGTTTACATGGATGCAGTGTTGCCAACAAGGCTGTAAATTCTAAAAGTCCATAGCATCTTTCATTAATTGTCCCTACTCCACATTTTCTGGTTGTTTCTCTCCAGTCTTGATGTTCATCATTGCAGGCTCCCTAAATGCTTCATTTGTCTTTTGTTGTTGTTTTGGCAACAAGCTGTTCCAACTGGTCTCTATCTCCTCATCTGTGTGTTCTGATGTGGGTGCAAACACCTGCATGATAGTCACAATTCCCGCTCCTGCAGAGGGCGTGTATTTAACCCTTAGATGCACGAGTGACTGGACCCTCCACTCTTCCATAAGGGGGTCAAAAATCACCCATACTAGAATCAATGCCTTTTTATGACAATGTTGCCAATTTGGTTAGGAATAATCACTTGTATGATATTTAGTATTATATTTAGGACCACACAAGAATGATTTCATGTTAGAAACATCTTCAT
Source organism: Doryrhamphus excisus (assembly GCF_030265055.1). NCBI lineage: Eukaryota > Metazoa > Chordata > Actinopteri > Syngnathiformes > Syngnathidae > Doryrhamphus > Doryrhamphus excisus. The sequence continues at coordinate 17,283,743 of NC_080482.1, read as the reverse complement.
TTTTCACTTTTTTACATCTTTGAAAAAGAAAATGACCCCGTACAACAATAGAAAATGGGAGGATCCATTGTGTGTTGCATAAAGGGAAGTTCAAAATGTCAATGGCATGATATCAAAAATAGGATTTTTGAGGAATACCTGGAATATGAAATGATAACAATTTTTCATGACAAAGATATTTCAAGAAAACAACCTGACCGGGTCATTTTTCACCCACTTATGGAAGGTTGGGGTAGTAACACAAAAACTACAATTTCTTAAAATGTATAAAAGATAAGTTAAAAATGTGAACGGCATGATATCAAAAATAGAATTTTTGAGGAATACCTGGAATATGAAATAACAATTTCTCATTACAAAGATATTTGAAGAAAACAACCTTGACCCACTTCTGCATCTAAGGGTTAAGAAGGTTGCTGACCTGTTAAAGGCTCATAGCAGTGGTTCTCCTCCAAATTTCACATTTTGCTGTCCAGGCTGGTGGGGAGTTTGATGGATGGCTGTCGTTGGTTCTCCTGAACTATGCATGGAAAAAATAATTAAAATAAAAATTATAAAAAAATTAGCTACCAACCCCATGATGAAAGTCAATAATCATGCTTACATTAGTTACTTCGGTACGAGGTACATTTAAAAAAAAAAAACACCTTAAACTGTATTATGGAAAGCAGGAAGTGAACAAATGTAACAGTTAGTGATTGTAAAAGTACCAGATGGAGGGGTAGGATTTAATAAGCTTTGCTTCTTCCTACTCCTTTTGGACATGTGGAACTGGGAACTGATTATGGGATGCACTCAATTGGAATCTGATGCATGTTCAAATGAAATTAAACCATTACCATTACCATTACCATTACCATTACCATTACCATTACATTGATGTGCTTCTTTTGGTCTCCGCTTTGCTGTCTTGTCAGTGCTGCATTTGAGGAAGTGTCTCCCACCCCTGATGTCTTATCAGCCGAATCACTAATTAATATTACCTGCTAAAATGACAGAAACAGATTCATTAAAAAAAAAAAACTTTATTAGCAAATACTGTATAGAGCAGAATACTGTACATCTTCAAGTGATATATGTAATACTCATATTAAAAGAAAAAGAGATTGGTGAGAAGATTGGTGGGAAAAGTGTTTGAGTTCACGGGATCCTTTCAGCACTCAGTGTCCGAGAGTTCAGGATCCTGACCTGTTAAAACAGCAGCAATGAAACATAGAAAATCAGACCAGCGCCTAACCCGAACCAACAAAGCCTAGTCATCACAGCACACTGGCTGGGAGGAGTTTGTAGTCGTCCGTCGGATTTTGCGCAAAATTTTTTTTTAATGGTACCATTTACATATTATTTTGCCTACATGAAGCACTTTCAAACATAGAAATATCGAATTGAGGTAAAACAAATCCCTTGTTTATTATTCTTAATCGGTTCCATACCCGACCACGCGAGTGAAAAAGCAGGATTCCATATTAATGAATGGAATATTTTCATATTTGGGGCTGCACGGTTCGAGTAGTTCGCGCTTAGACCTCACAGCTCAGAGACGCAAGTTCAATCCCACCCTGGGCCATCTCTGTGTGGAGTTTGCATGTTCTCCCCGTGCATGCGTGGGTTTTCTCCGGGTACTCCGGTTTCCTCCCACATTCCAAAAACATGCTAGGTTAATTAGCCACTCCAAATTGTCCATAGGTATGAATGTGAGTGTGAATGGTTGTTTGTCTATATGTGCCCTGGGATTGGCTGACAAAACAGTCCAGGGTGGACCCCGCCTTTCAACTGAAGACAGCTGGGATAGGCTCCAGAAAATGAAAAAAAAACATAATTGTGACATAAAAAGGCGGAACTATGGGCTAAAGGGTCAAAATGATGAGATAGGAAAATATGAATTATGAGAAGTCAAAATGATGACATAAAAACAAATAATTATTAGATAGGAAAATCATAATTATGGAAAATTTGAAATTGCAAGATAAGTCATGAGATGAAATTATTAGGTAAGTCATATTTCTAAGATAAAAACTTCACCTTCACCGCGTCCTTCATCACATGACAGTCGGCACATGCGCACTTAGTATCTCATCATTATGCTGGGAGGGTTTTTTTCAGTGGCGGAAAACGGACGTCTAATAAAAATCGTGTCAATGTGTATAAATGTAATATCTGTACAGCAACATGGGCAGCAGCAAAGCCATAAAAGCAGTAAAATTATTTTCGTAAAAGGCAGAAATGTATTTCTTCCTTCTGTAAGGACACACGAAAAAGGTTTTTGAATATCTGAGACACGATTGACATGAAACCAAATCTTCTAAATAACACCCCAGTAGTCAGCTTTACACTCCTATTACCCAATATAGTAGATAGAATCAGAGATGGTAGGACATAGTAGACATAAATAACAGATTCACATGTTCACATTTACAAGTTTTTTTTATCATTGGAGCTCTTTATACATGAATTAACACCCCTATAGCCACAGTCATGATTCATTGCTGATAATAGATTGTCCTTGAACTTAAGTAAAACTAAAATCCTGCTGTTTGCTAACAGCAGAAAGGACACGCACCAGCAAATACAAATAGACGGTGTAGACATTGAACGGGTGAAGGAAAATACATTTCTGGGGATCACAATAGATGAAAATATGAGCTGGAAACCTCATATTACAAATATACAACATAAGGTGGACAGAAATATTTCAGTATTGAACAAAGCAAAATTTGTTGTCAATCAGAAATCACTCCACACTCTTTATTGCTCTCTGGTTCTACCATATCTTACTTATTGTGTGGAAATATGGGATCATAACTATAAAAGCAATCTTCACTGGCTAAATGTACTGCAAAAAAGGCCAGTAAGGATAATTCATAATGCCGCCTACAGAGAACATACTAACTCCTTATTTGTAAAATGACAAATACTTCAACTTGCTGATATAGTTCATCTTCAAACAGCTAAAATAATGCATAAGGCTAAAAATAAGCAATTAGCTAAAAATGTCATCCAATACTTCTCTACAAGAGAGGAGAAATATGATCTCAGGGAAGAAGTACATTTGAAACACTTCTATGCTAGGACTACGTTATGCTAGCCATAGCATTTCAGTATGTGGAATCAAACTATGGAATGGATTGAGTAAGGAAATCAAACAATGCACAACGATGAGCCAATTCAAGAAACAATACAAGCAGTTGATGTTTGCTAAATCCAAGGATGAAGAGTCTTGAACCAGTCATGATGTGCTATATATATCACTATATTGACACGCACTATGGTACACATTATGGCATTGGATGCTCATATCACCCAGTACTTCGCTACGAGGTACATTATTAAAACAAAAACACCAAAACCTTAAACTGTATTATAGAAAGCAGGAAGTGAACAAATGTAAGAGTTAGTGATTGTAAAAGTACCAGATGGAGGGGTAGGATTTAATAAGCTTTGCTTCTTCCTACTCCTTTTGGACATGTGGAACTGGGAACTGATTATGGGATGCACTCAATTGGAATCTGATGCATGTTGAAATGAAATAAAACCATTACCATTACCATTACCATTCCCATTCCCATTCCATGAACGTCTCATCTACTCTACTTCAGAACTACTACTAATCGTTTAAACTGTGTGCCGTGTGCAAGTCAGTGAGGAAACGGTAGCTCTTTCTTCGTTCCTCTGTCCACCAGAGAGAGACAGAGGAACAGAGCCCAGAGGGAGGCTGACGTCATTGCAGCACCCCGGCAGCAATAGCCAATGAAGTACTTAGCTGAGACAAAATGCATTATAGGAAAAAGTTAAAATTGCTGTTTCTCTTTATAAATACATATTGTACAATCCTTAGGTATACCTTTTGTTAAGTAGCTGTGTGATGATGTTAGCATTATTTGTAAGATGTCAGACTGTGACCTCCTCCGTTTGAATTACCTACAACAGGCACAATAATCCCTCGTAAAAAGCGGGCTACTGTTGTGACCGTGACGCACACCAAGCTGAAATGCAACATTGAACCCCCTACGTCTCTTCCTGTCCGCCTCCGTTCAGTCATGGTTGGCAGAGCATTTCCTCCAGCTCAACCAGGACAAAACTGAGGTTTTAGTTATAGGTCCTGAAGGCCAGAGAGAGAGAGACTTTTACCAGCCGAATCAGTTAAAAATTTGGGTTAAAATTTGTTGACCGAGCTAAATTTTATCCCACATATCAAAAATATAACAAAAATCAGTTTTTATCACCTTAAGAACATAGCAAGAGTCCGCCCGTTTCTCTCTCAGGCCAGTACGGAGGTGCTTTTATTTCCTGTCGCTAAATTACTGTAATGCCCTGCTCTCTGGTCTTCCCAAAAAAAGTATTTGAAATCTCCAATTATTACAGAACTTACATTACACCGGTTTTAAAGTGGCTACATTGGCTCCCCGTCCGCCTCAGGATGGATTTGAAGATTCTCTTACTGGTTTTTAAATGTCTTAACGGCCTTGCACCTTCTTATTTATCTGATCTGCTTTTACCGTATCAACCCCCCCCGCGGGGTTGACCCTGCGGTCCTCCGGCACTGGCCTTTTAACAATACCAAAACCCAGAACCAAAACCCACGGTGAGGCAGCATTTAGCCACTATGGCCCCCACCTGAGGAACAGCCTGCCGGAGAGCCTCAGGACTGCGGAGACTGTTGATATTTTTAAAAAAGATTAAAGACACACCTTTTTAATCAGGCTTTTAACTCATATTTTTAACTTGTTAAAATATTTTTAGTCCTATTTTATGCTCTTAGTCTTTGGCTTTTAACTCCAGTGTTTCCTCAGGGGGGGTCCTCCACACTGGGGGCTGTGTCGATCTGCTGAGGGTGTGCCATCCTTGGGTCCCTTCGACCCGGCCGGCTGGGGGTTCCTCCCTTTGATGTGGGGGTCCGCCCGTCTGTTGGAGTCGGGGGGCCCGGGTGCTGGTCCCCCGATGGCACCGACGGCTCCTCCCAGTGTGGACGGCCCCAAAGGTGGCGTTTCCTTGATCCTCAGTGCCATGCCATGTCTCCCTACTGTGTGTGTGTGTGTGTGTGTGTGTGTGTGTGTGTGTGTCTAGTATGGAGGGTGGGAGGGAGGGGCTTTCTTTGTAATTGTTTTTCCTTTTAATTGTGGTAATTGTTTTGAATTGTGTAAAGCACTTTGTGTTGCATGTCTTTGCAGGAAAAGTGCTGTACAAATAAAGTTGATTTGATAAAGTAGAGTATGAACATGACCATAGGGGTGACTTTTCATGTCTCGAGGGCCCTAATAACGTTAAAAAGCGTATTTAGAAGGTCATTAACTGGTTTACTTTGCTCTAACAATGAAAATATTCCTTTTATAAATAAGGAATCATACTTGGCGGAAATTAACTCATCATGGTGGGGTTTGTCAACAATCGATGTTTCATGACGTACAACACGCAAATAGGCATAGCTGGATAGGCTTTCTTGGAATAAACCATATATAGGAAGAAAAGTGAGCTTGTTGCTTTTTTGAGTGAAACAACAACAAATGTAACGGTGGCTTTGGCACTGTTCCAGGTGAGCAGAAAATAAGACACACTCACCCGTTTTTCTTCAGCCGACAACATGCCCTCTACTGCCACCACTTGGTACTGGGTTTGTTTCAGGCTGCCAGGGAGTTTTCGGATATGGCGCAGAGCTGCGGAAATGGTGTCTTTGCTTAGTAACTTCCTGGTTTCGGCCGAGGAAATACCAGGATCCAAAAGCAGGAGGCACAAGTTCCCGTTCTTCCGCTGCTCCAAACCCACGATGCAGCGACTGTGGCCTAGGGGCCAGGGGAAACAGGAAGCAGTGGAAAGGTTAAGAACAATGCTGGTGCTTGCGTTTCCACTCAAAGTAGGACACAAATAACTCGAGAAGCACGTAACTTGGCGCCAGTGTTGCTGCTTTACTCCTAATCGGATACTTTTCCCAACATTTTAACACCACAATGGAATAAAACTTCCTTTGTGGACCACTTCATGTCTACTGCCTCTTTCTTGTCAGAGTACACGCTGCTAAATAGTTTAACCTTGCCAGACCTTAAGTCTTAGTGACTCGCTGGAGCCTACCCCAGCTGACACCAGGACACCGAACCACTCACACCGACAGACCACTTTCGGCAGGGGTGTCCAAAGTGCAGCCCGAACCAAATACAGTATATCAGGGGTCTCAAACTCGCGGCCCGCGTGCCAAATGCGGCGTGCGAGACGCTAGTTTGAGGCCCCCACCTTGATACCAAAGTTTAATGTTGAAATGACAGCTTAAAGCTGTGTGCACACCGGACACAATTAACATGATTTTGCCCCGCCCATACTGTTACCCTACCCTGTTACCCCGCCCTGTTTTGCTTTGGATTAGCAATGAAGCTAAAGGCTTATGACGCTGGGTACAAATAAATGCAGGAAATGATTTGGAATAAAAGGGAAAATACACGTCAAGATAAAGCATCTCATCAAACATGTTGTTAAAGTTACCACACTGAGTACCATGCTAACTTGCTAATTGGGTACAATTATTGAGTTTCATTAATGTTCATGTTGAAGGTTAAACTGTTAATACTGTACATTTGAATATGAAAAAAATCATTTTTCTACCAACTGTATGTGGTTTCTTACATTTTTCTTATTTGCTTGGTTTTTTTTGAAAACCTGATGCGGCCCGGCTTCACCCAGAACCTAGCTCCGGTGGCCCCCAGGTAAATTGAGTTTGAGACCCCTGCAGTATATTATTTATTTTAGATTAAAATATAAATTAACTACTTAAAAATCTGAAGTAATTTTACAACAATGAAGTAAAAATAATCTAATGGGAAAAAGTCACAATAAATTCATAGTATTTATCCAAAAAGTGGAAAGTTAAGAACCGTAATTTACGGCGTATTAAGATGCACCAGTGTTTGAACTGCACCAACTACAGATCTGTGCATATAGAAGACGCACTGTTCTACCAGCCGCACATGTCCAGGTAATAAAATGGCATATTGTGGCATGCACAAGTCCATGAGGACCAGGTAGCTCTAGCCAAAATGAAAAAACTCAACAAAATGATCAACCACAGTAGGAGGTCACAGTCCGACATCTTACAAATAATGCTAACATCATCACACAGCTACTGAACACTCAAAAGGTATACCTAAGGATTGTACAATATGTATTTATAAAGAGAAACAGCAATTTTAACTTTTTCCTATAATGCATTTTGTCTCAGCTAAGTACTTCATTGGTTATTGCTGCCGGGGTGCTGCAATGACGTCAGCCTCCCTCTGGGCTCTGTTCCTCTGTCCCTCTCTGGTGGACAGAGGAACGAAGAAGTAGAGGAGATGTCACAAGATTTGAATACAGCCAGAAATTAGAAAACCGCAGGGTTCAAAGTTGAAGAAAAATGTTTCGTTGGAACATTTAACAAAAACGCAGAAATGGAAAAAAAACGCTGTAATGTTACAAGAAAAAAGACAAGATATTAAAGGGGACCTGTTATGCAAATTTTTCCACCCTTTTTCTTCAGTTGTGGTCTCCTATAGAGCAGCTGCACACAATAACTCACAAAGAAAACCTTTTAGAGTTTCCAGAATCTGCACCTATTCCAGCTGCATTTTCTTTGATTTGTGCTTCCTGCCATACAGGTCTGTTTTAATTTATTCCACCCACGGAAGCACAAATCAAAGAAAATGGAAATGAACCATATAAGGAAGTCCGCCCCTCTGTGACATCACAAAGGAACAGTTTTACCACGCCTTTTGAAACCAAATGTTTTCAACCATCCCAAAGTTCTTTCAAGGCTCACTTCCAAATGTGCAAACGTCATTATCTGAAACTTTGGCATCGTTTAACACGAGAACACAACATTCTAACTACATTTATAGGTCAGTGGAAAAAAGTGGAAAAAGCATAATTATGCATAATGCATTAAGCATAATCTTTCACAGAAAAAAAGTTGCAATCTAATGGGAAATTTTACAAGAATAAAATAAGAGGAAAATAATGTCAGAATCAAACTACCAAACTGGTAAAGTGGCATCCTTTCATTTTGGAAAAACGTTTGGAGACCCCTAATGTGCCCTGTCTATCAATGTTGGGCCTGGCGCTGCCTGTCAAGCCCTGCTAGAGCGAGCGGACACAGGCTGCAGCGCAAGGAGAGAATGTAGCAGATATCCAAATGGCGGAAGGTGGTCTTTGTGTGCACCTTGATGCTGCAGGTACAGCGGGAGCAGGGATGTCTGGATCAGTCTAGGAGGCAATCTGCTACTGCTGCTGGACTGACTGAAGTACCGTCTGACCCACTCAAGGAGCTGGGGATGGGTGCCTCCTGGGCCTGTGGGCTGGTGGAAGTCAATGATGCGGCCACTGAGGAAAAAACACCATTTTTTCTCCTGAATGCCATCATGGAAATGTGGTTTTCTACACTTGTTATTGTTGCTATTATTTTATGATGAATTGACAAAATCTTGTTATGGTATAAGTTTGCGTGTGTTGCCTTGACTGTGGTGATGTTTTGGTTCATTTTTTTCTAATTAATGTTGAATAGCAAACTGGAATAGATGAATTACGTGACATTATCTTTATTACCATGTTTTCCATCCCGACCCCGGATTAAGACCCTGTCCACACACAAGCCTTCTTGGGATTTTTTTTTTTTTTTGTCAATTTGAAAAGAAAAATTGTGTCCACACAAGAACGGATGGCACACCTCGGTGGGGTGCTGTAAACAAACATGAGGACGGAACCACATGAAACTATAAAACGAAGAACGCATGTACATAAGTCCGCCATCTTTCGCCTTCCAAGGCTTATTTAGACTTATGATGAAGTAGAATTTCTCCTGCAAGCCATTCTGGAGAATAAGACAAGAAAGTATCAGGAGAACGATGACTGGTGTGAGTCCTGTTTGTCAAAATATTCAGATCGGCAATGGGCTCGCCATGGGTCGGTGATGTCACCGTTTTTGCTTGTCTACACGGAAACAACAAGCTGCCGTTTTCAGATTTTCCCACTCTGTAATGGGTTTTTAAAACCATTACAGGTCACCCAGAACACCGTTTCCATGTGGTTGAAAAGCTGAAACTATGGAAGCATTTGTGTGGACATCCCTTGAAATGAATGATGGAGTCCCAGCACTCAATCATTTTATTGTGAAAACCCAAAGCTACGCCACAAAGCTCGCTATGCAAGCTCAGAAGGTGCTCACTGAGGCAACTGAGTCTAAGATAGCGAGCAATGTTTGTATGTACACCGGAATTCACAATGTTTGCGGAAAGACAATATTACCTGATTCCTAGCTCTTACAAACAAATTTAAATTATTCACACAGCAACTTAACACTCAAAAGGTACATAGGAAATATTATATAGATATTGTCAAATATAATAGGAAATACTAATAGCCACAGATTAGCCATGCCGCTGCAAAAGCTGCGGGGTTCTGAGGAAAATAGCTGCTTATACACCAAAATTCATGATGTTTGCGGAAAGACAATATTACCTAATACCTAGATCTTTCTAACAAATTTAAATTATTCACACAGCAACTTAACACTCAAAAGGTACATAGGAAATATTATATATTGTCAAATATAATAGGAAATACTAATACGGAAATAGCTGCTTATACACCGGAATTCACGATGTTTGCGGAAAGACAATTTTACCTGATTCCTAGATAGGTAAGTAGGACGTAGATCTCAGTGGCTCCAATCCAAGCTCGCGTTCCTTGTAGCCGATGGTTAAAGTGGGATGCACCTTGAGGATCCAGACCCTCTTTCCATGCCTCCTCGATCATACTCTGCATCCGTGGAATACTTGGCACTACTTTGTCTGTGGGAGAAGGTGAGAAAGAACCCACTTGAAACGTTGACAAAGTGACTGAACATCATGTGCAGTATACAAGGTATGCTAGTGTACACGTTCATCTCATGGATTTACTGTGCAGTGTTTGTCAAGAAAAAGTATTTTATTGCACTGTGATAGTAGTTACTGGGTGATTGCAGGAAGTGTTGCAACATCTGTTCACAATCCAATGTAAGAGACATTTCCAAATGTTAGTGGGGAAGAACAAAAACAAAGACCGGTGGCTGGGGATTGGGTAACCCCATAGCAGTCATCAGATATAAACAAGATATCACCTTCTCACCTATCTGAAAGTTGTCAAACGGGCTCAACTGCATTTTCAACAGGTTTACAGCTACAGTGGAACATCCAAAAGGTTCACAGTGTCACAGTCTGTTCTATGTGTTTGTGTGTGAAGTGAAAAAGTGTTGACGGAGAGAAGGGTACGACCGTTGTTCGAACCTCTGCAGGGCTCGACAATAACGATGTACCGATGCCCGGGGCAAGTTCAAACCAAATTGGGGCAAGTAAATCCAATCAGTGATATTCCCGTGGGGCAAGTGTACTTTGGCATGCCATACTGCCAAGAGTTTTTTAAAAGCGGTTCTTGTTGGGTGTTGGTAAAACACGGACTGCGGAATTCCGGTGCTAGAATCGTTTATTTAGACCGCGGTCCGCAGTCGGCGTTTTACCCACACACTGAATCGTTGTTGTTGGCGATGAACCAATGAGCGATGGTTTGACTAGGAAAACATCTATCATGGCGTCCCTGCCAACATGGTCTAATTCTTCAACAACTTGTGAAGGAAAAGAGCAAAAAGTGATGAAGCAGTGCCTCCTAAACAAGTATTTTATTAGCGGGTGACCGTTGGCTCCATCAAGGCTGTCCTTAGTCATCGATTCTGACCCGGATAAGCGGACGGAATGGAATGGAATATTGCAACTTTAAAATAGAGACATTTTTTCATTACACTACGACTTTCCCCAAAATATTTTGACTTTATTATCGTAAAATATAGCAGTTTTTCAACTATTTTAGCATTCTTGTAAATTTTCTTCTCACAATGACTTTGGTATGAGTGGTATGAATGACTTTTCATACCACTGGAACTTTTGTGAAGCCTAATTTTCCAAAAATTACAACTATGTTGTTTTGTTTGTTTTTCATATTACGACTTTATGCCACTTTTTTTCTTAAATCAAGTGGTTAGCGCGCAGACCTCACAGCCAGGAGACCAGGGTTCAATCCCACCCTGGGCCATCTCTGTGTGGAGTTTGCATGTTCTCCCCGTGCATGCGTGGGTTTTCTCCGGGTACTCCGGTTTCCTCCCACATTCCAAAAACATGCTAGGTTAACCCTTGTATTATGTTACGGGTCAATTTGACCCGTTTCAGTTTTTGTGTTGACCAAAGTACTGGTTATCCTTTCTTTTTCTTCATGAAATTTTGTGACTTTTCCTCATCTAGGGTCATGAACACAAAAACTGAAACGGGTCAAATTGATCCGTAACATAATACAAGGTTAACTAGCATGATTTGTTAACCCTTGTATTATGTTACGGGTCAATTAGACCCGTTTCAGTTTTTGTGTTGACCAAAGTACTGGTTATCCTTTCTTTTTCTTCATGAAATTTTGTGACTTTTCCTCATCTAGGGTCATTAACACAAAAACTGAAACAGGTCAAATTGACCCGTAACATAATACAAGGGTTAACTACCATGATGCTAGCATGATTTGTTAACAAATCATGCTAGTTAACCTTGTTAACCTTAACTGAAACGGGTCAAATGGACCCGCAACATAATACAAGGGTTAACAAATCATGCTAGTTAACCTTGTTAACCTTAACTGAAACGGGTCAAATTGACCCGCAACATAATACAAGGGTTAATTAGCCACTCCAAATTGTCCATAGGTATGAATGTGAGTGTGAATGGTTGTTTGTCTATATGTGCCCTGGGATTGGCTGGCTACCAGTCCAGGGTGTACCCCGCCTCTCGCCCAAAGACAGCTGGGATAGGCTCCGGCACCCCCCGCGACCCTCGTGAGGAAAAGCGGTAGAAAATGAATGAATGAATGAATATCATATTATTATATTACAAGTGTATTATTAAAAATAATAATTAATAATAATAATAAATAATTATTAGAATAATTAAAATAATAAAATTATTAAAAAATAATAATTTAAAAAATAATTATTATTTTTTTTAATTTTTTAAATCAAAAATGGTGCTACTTCTGGGGGCATTTGACTTTGGCACGTCCACTGTACGTAATATGTACCTTTTGTCCCCCAGTTGGAGCTCTGTCATCGAGCTTTCTACAGTAGTAGAATAGTAGTAGTATGCATAAACCTGAGGTGGGCTGAGTGATGGCGCACCTAGAAAAGAGGATGCAGATGCATATGCATCCAGTCTGTGCAGAGAGGACAGCAACATCTGGAAGTTTCTGTAGCCGCAGCCCCAGCCTTGGTCACCCGTTGAGGAGCAGTAGTGATCCGTGTCTGAGCTGAGCCACACGTGCACGCAGTCTTTGCATTCGGACTGATAGTACTCGTACAATGCCGCCATGACACCTACACACAGATACAGAGTGCATTAGAAAGCAGATGGCTAAAAATGTATCCCCAACTATAATATTCTCTTTATTATTGCACTGTATGGTGGTTGAGTGGTTAGCGCGCAGACCTCACAGCTAGGAGACCAGGGTTCAATACCCTCGGCCATCTCTGTGTGGAGTTTGCATGTTCTCCCCGTGCATGCGTGGGTTTTCTCCGGGTACTCCGGTTTCCTCCCACATTCCAAAAACATGCTAGGTTAATTAGCCACTCCAAATTGTCCATAGGTATGAATGTGAGTGTGAATGGTTGTTTGTCTATATGTGCCCTGTGATTGGCTGGCCACCAGTCCAGGGTGGACCCCGCCTCTCACCTAAACAAAGCTGGGATTTTAAGGTCATGCCACAGTATCTCAATAGGATTCAGGTCAGGACTTGGACTAGGCCACTCCAAAGTCTTCATTTGGTTTTTCTTCAGCCAATCAGAGGTGGACTTGCTGATGTGTTTTGGATCATTGTCCTGCTGCACAACCCAAGTTGCTTTCAGCTTGAGGTCACCAAAAGATGGCTGGACATTCTCCTTCAGCAGAATTCATGCGTCAGCCTCAGACCATCACACTACCACCACCATATTTTACAATTGGTATGATGCTCGTTTTCTGAAATGCGACTTTTGTCTGGTATTTTTGGAATTTTCTTCAGCCATTCAGAGGTGGACTTGCTGGTGTGTTTTGGATCATTGTCCTGCTGCACAACACAAGTTGCTTTCAGCTTGAGGTCACCAAAAGATGGCCGGACATTCTCCTTCAGGAGAATTCATGCTTCCGTTTATCACAGCAAGAGAAGCAGCAAAACAGCCAGACCATCACACTACTTCCACCATATTTTACTATTTTAATGATTTCTGAAATGCAGTGTTACATTTACGGCAGATTAAGATAAAGTTCAACTTCTGTCTGGTTAGACCAGAGAGTATTTTCCAAAAGGCCTTGTGGATCATCGAGATGTTTTCTGGCAAAATGGAGACCAGCCTTAATGTTCTTTTTGTTCAGCGGTGGTTTTGGTCTTGGAATTCTGCCATGCAGGCCGTTTTTGCCCAGTGTCTTTCTTATGGTGGAGTCATGGACACTGACCTTAAGGGGGACCTATTATGCTCATTCTACGGCCCTTTGTATTGAGTTGTGGACTCCTATAGAGCAGCTACACATAATAACCAGCACAGAAAGCGTTCTAGTTCTTCCAAATCCAAATTTCTTTGGATTTCGTGCTTCCCAATCTCTGCTTGGGCATCTCTGTGTTTAGTTTCTCCCCAAGCTAACTAACTGCAAATAGACAGCACTCGTGACTTGTTAAATCCATGTCCAAGCATGGCCTATCATTATACTGGCTGTTTGAATTATTCAATATTATACAATTGTGTTGTACAACCAGAAGCTTGTTATATGAGGATTTTCCCCAATAATGGGAACTTAAGTTTGTTCAAATCTGGAAAACAGAACACACACAATAGAACCATGAAGTGTTATTTTCTTTTAACATACACATACCCTGAGTTCTGGTCCTGCCATCATCAACTCCAGAACACATACCCTGAGTTCTGGTCCTGCCATCATCAACTCCAGAACACAGACCCTGAGTTCTGGTCCTGCCATCATCAACTCCAGAACACAGACCCGGAGTTCTGGTCCTGCCATCATCAACTCCAGAACACAGACCCGGAGTTCTGGTCCTGCCATCATCAACTCCAGAACACAGACCCTGAGTTCTGGTCCTGCCATCATCAACTCCAGAACACAGACCCTGAGTTCTGGTCCTGCCATCATCAACTCCAGAACACAGACCCTGAGTTCTGGTCCTGCCATCATCAACTCCAGAACACAGACCCTGAGTTCTGGTCCTGCCATCATCAACTCCAGAACACAGACCCTGAGTTCTGGTCCTGCCATCATCAACTCCAGAACACATACCCTGAGTTCTGGTCCTGCCATCATCAACTCCAGAGGCAAGAGACTCCATCAGCTCCACCCTCTTACAGTGATACTCTGCAGGGGCCATGACACCCCTGGCCACGTCTCTCTCCATGGTTCTTTCCATCTGCGTGCGATAGCCGCCCCTGCCATCCAGGCCAAACTGCCTCTGCAAAAACACATCACACACAGATCAGGGTAATGTGCAGGAACATTGAATAAGAACATCCGTAAGACTCCTGACTTGTATCTTTGACAAGTTCTACATTTTTGAAAGTAGAACTTTTGAAAAAATAACATAATAAGCATGATATAGCATTGTTTTTTAAACAATGGTTGTCCATCATCCACAATCCTCATGTGATACAAGAACACATCTTTCTCTTTTCTATGCATTCTAAAGATATCAAAACAGATAAAAATGGGACAAACAAATTCCGCCTAAAAAGCCTCCAACAAGGTTTCCTGGTTTTACATACATGCCGTGACCATGTAGTAACATGTGCCACTACGCAAGTACGCAAGTACTTCTTGGGTGTAACCATGTTAATAATAATAATAATAATAATAATAATGTCACTGCAGCATGGTTAATATGCAGGTCACATTATGTAAATGGTGTGTTGTTGGCAGTTTTGAGAGTTTTTTTCAGAAATTATTATTTTAAAGCTGATTGTGTGCATCCTCGGCGGCACGGCGATCTAGTGGTTAGCGCGCAGACCTCACAGCTAGGAGACCAGGGTTCAATTCCAACAGGTTCCAACAGTTTGCATGTTCTCCCCGTGCTTGTGTGGGATTTCTCCGGGTACTCCGGTTTCCTCCCACATTCCAAAAACATGCTAGGTTAATTAGCCACTCCAAATTGTCCATAGGTATGAATGTGAGTGTGAATGGTTGTTTGTCTATATGTGCCCTGGGATTGGCTGGCCACCAGTCCAGGGTGTAGCCCGCCTCACGCCCGAAGACAGCTGGGAACTCTTTGCCCCATTCACTCCGTGCTTGCCCTGACCTTCCCACCTTCAAAAAACAACTAAAAACCCACCTCTTTAAATCTGGTTTAATGTCTAACTTTTTATACCTGACTGCTGTGCCCCGCCCCGCCCCGCCCCGCTTTTACTCTTGTTTTAACTGTGTATAAACCAATTAATGTTGTATTTTATCTTTTACTCTGTTTACTTGTTTTTATTCAACTCCATTTTCTGAAAAGTGTCTTTGAGTATTTTGAAAAGCGCTACACAAATAAAATGTATTATTATTATTATTATTATTATTGGCTGGTGGTCCTGTCATGTGACCCCCGCAGGAGGCATCGACTGTTAATAACAACGAAAGAATAAACAAAGCAACTGTCAACGACTATCACAACACAACCACAATATGCTCTTTGCAATGTAAATGCAATGTAGTGTAAACCAAGTCAGGAGAGAGTTGACGTTGATGTACATTGGCAGAACACCAATAAAGCAAGTGACTGGACATGAAATCCCATTAAGTGAAACATTTCAAATACGTGAGCTATAATATAATGCAGTGTGGTTTGCTCTGTCCATTTCAGACCTGCAACTTCTTAAACTCCTCTTTTTCTTCCTCCTTTCTTTTCTCCTCCATTTCCTGTTGGAGTCTCCAGGCCAGCTTTTCGTCAGAATCGGAGCTGCCTGTGGAAGAAACCAGAGTCGTAGCATTGTGCAGTTGACAAAACTCTTTCTAATCAGATACATTGAAGAGAAGCGGAATAACACCTGCTCCGCTGTCTAAATGCACTTCCACGTGTTCCTGCAGAGAGACGCTGTCGTTGCAAACAGCGGGGCACATTGGGCACGTATGGATGTCCTCTCCTAAAAACAAAAAGTCCTTTGACTTTTATTATAACTGTCAAATGATAAAATCAATCAGTACATTTACACACAGTCAATATTCCGCTTTCTGTAAGATTTGGAATAACCGATTAAGCTAATTAACTAAATTAGAAAGGTATGGAATCAGAGGATTAGTTCTGAAGTGGGTCAAAAGCTACTTAGCTGACAGGAAGCAATATGTAAAGCTAGGAGAACACACATCTACACGTTTAAATATTACGTGTGGAGTGCCACAGGGGTCAATACTGGGAGCAAAACTGTTCAACTTTTGCATCAATTACATTTTTCATTGTCACGAAAGTCTTAAAGTTGGTATTATTTGCAGAACATATACTGCTTTTTGTCCCAGAGGAAGCTCGGAAGAAATCATTAGAAAGGTCAGAGATGAAATGATCGTATTAAAAAGATGATTTGATAATAGATTTTCCTTGAACAGAAGTAAAATTAAAATAATGCTGTTTGGTAACAGTAGAAAGGACAGGTACAAATACAAATGTGTAGACATTGAAAGGGTGAGGGAAAATACATTTCTGGGGATCATAATCGATGAAAAAATGAGCCGGAAAACCTCATATTACAAATATACAACATAAGGTGGACAGAAATATTTCAGTATTGAACAAAGCAAAATTTGTTGTCAATCAGAAATCACTCCACACTCTTTATTGCTCTCTGGTTCTACCATATCTTACTTATTGTGTGGAAATATGGGATCATAACTATAAAAGCAATCTTCACTGGCTAAATGTACTGCAAAAAAGGTCAGTAAGGATAATTCATAATGCCGCCTACAGAGAACATACTAACTCCTTATTTGTAAAATGACAAATACTTCAACTTGCTGATATAGTTCATCTTCAAACAGCTAAAATAATGCATAAGGCTAAAAATAAGCAATTAGCTAAAAATGTCATCCAATACTTCTCTACAAGAGAGGAGAAATATGATCTCAGGGAAGAAGTACATTTGAAACACTTCTATGCTAGGACTACGTTATGCTAGCCATAGCATTTCAGTATGTGGAATCAAACTATGGAATGGATTGAGTAAGGAAATCAAACAATGCACAACGATGAGCCAATTCAAGAAACAATACAAGCAGTTGATGTTTGCTAAATCCAAGGATGAAGAGTCTTGAACCAGTCATGATGTGCTATATATATCACTATATTGACACGCACTATGGTACACATTATGGCATTGGATGCTCATATCACCCAGTACTTCGCTACGAGGTACATTATTTTTTTTAAAACCTGAAACTGTATTATGGAAAGCAGGAAGTGAACAAATGTAAGAGTTAGTGATTGTAAAAGTACCAGATGGAGGGGTAGGATACAATAAGCTTTGCTTCTTCCTACTCCTTTTGGACATGTGGAACTGTGAATTGATTATGTGATGCATTCAATTGTAACCTGATGCATGTTCAAATGAAATGAAAGCATTCCCATTACATGCCTGAGCAAACAGGGTCATTCCTGTATACATGGTAATTGTAAACAACACATTTCTGATACGTGTTATTTATAGGCTTTCGAGGGCCACCTGTTGTGCTGCCATACACACCCCTACTGAATGAATACACGAGCACCATGCACAACCAACTGTCTTGTCAGCCAATGGTGTGTTCAATACCTTGGACACCATGATGTTCCTGCAGATGTAACTCCACATGCTCATGCAGGATGAGGCTGCTGCTGAAGACGAGCGCACATATGGGGCAAGAGAACAGCCCTGGAAAGAACCGCAACACAACAACTTTAACATAAGCATTACCAAGCTAAACTATCGCCTGGGGGGCCATTCAACAACAGGAAACATTTTAAAAACAGCCGTTTTATTTCCACTAATTACTCTTAAGATATGGAGAGAAAAGAAAAGTCAGCATTTTAAGAGAATCTATTTGTTTTCTTAAGTCGTAATATTATGAGAAACAAACAAAACAAATTAACATAGTAATGAGGAAAATTATTTTGGAGAAAAAGCTTAAATATTATGGGAATAATTACAAGATAAAAACTTAGTTGAAATATTTACATAATTAAAAAAATGTCATCATAAAGTCTAAATATTACAAAAAAGTAATATTTTAAGAAAAAAGTTTACGAATTTTCAAGACTAAACCAGAAATAGTGTCACAGTAGTAGCATAAAGTTGAAATAAATTCATTTTTTTGTTATAAAAGTTGTAATATTATCAGCAACTAAGCATAAAGTTGCAATTTGGGGAAAACTAAGATGAAGAAAAAGTTAATAAATAAAAACAATATTATGGGAATAAAGTAGGGCTGCAAAGATTATTCTATTTAATTATAAAAAAAAGATTAAAGAGGCTACAAAAAGCAGCAAGGCAACAAAAGAAAAGGAAAACAAAATATAAAAAACAGACAGAAGATGTGGCTTGTACTTGTTTGTTCATTTATTATTGTGTGACTAAGTGACGAGTGGTCCCATTGCCTTACGTTTTTGTTGTGTTACCGTCATTTCATTTCATTTCATTTATTGTATTTTTAATGGTTGCAAACCCCTGAACTGAACTTTCACCAACAAGACTCAAAAAAACTCCATTAAAGTATTATTTCGTTTCCTTTTTTCAACCAAAAAAAACCTTATACTCAGCAACTTAAAGAGGACATAATGTGCTTTTCTGACCTATAAATGTAGTTAAACAATGCCAAAGTTTCAGATAATGAGTACTGCGTATTTGGAAGTGAGCCCTGAAAAAAGTTTGGGATGGCTCAAAACACTCTGTTTGAAAAGGCGTGGTAAAACTGCCCCTTTGTGATGTCACACAGAAAAGGGATGTCATGTTTCATGACTGTAAATGGGCAAACATCAACATCACCGAGTTTTTCTTTCGCTTATTGGAATAACTCCGTATTGCGAGTCCATCCAGTCTTGAAATTTAGTTCGGATCAAAAACAAACTTTCCGCAACTGTCCAGTGCTGATTGCTCGTATACAACGTTTAAATTCTTTCCGTTTGAGCAAATAAACCGAATACAATTGGAATATTAGGGTCCATGTATACGTGGCTACATGATCACAGCATGTATATCCAAACGATGCACCGTTGTTCGGGGCTTCGTCGTCGAAATAGGTGTGTCCCAATGACATACATTGTTAGCTAGCTCATATTAACATCATATCATTTTCTGCTGACATCATGCACAGAAAAGGGATGTCATGTTTCATGACTGTAAATGGGCAAATACCCCCCCTCCCCCAATATGCACCTTCCTTTTATGAAGAAAATTTAAGTATTTGTGCTGGTGGGAGGCCAGAAATATACTAGTCATCAATATCCCAAAACTGACAAAATAAAAAATAAAATATATATAAAATAAAAATGAGAAGTTACCATTATTTGTAGAAGACGGACTCTTCTGTTTGGATAAATATCCAGCCGCTTTCTGAACAGGAATGCTGGAGACAAAACCCTGCTTTGGTGCTGGACTTCCAGAGGTTGATGCCACGACTGAAGCCACCTCAGACACCCCACTTGGCGTGGACACGCCATAACTACCGTGCCGGGGGGGAAAGGGATCAGCATCATCAGCACCACGTGATCCATTAGCTTCTAAATCTGAGCCGGCAGCAAAGCTGCTGCTGCTGGTTGCAGTCGGACCGCCAGTTGAGGAGTGAGGTGAGTCATGATGTTCGTCAGGGTGGGCGGCGCCGATATGGAAGGCGAGTTCATCGTGTGACACCCCAGACAAAGAACACAATGGGCAGCGCACATCATTTTCCAGGTGACTTAGGAGAAGATGCGTCTTCATGTCCTCCTCCAACAAGATTTCCTCGCTGCATATCTCGCACGTCAGCATGACCGCAGCCTGTTGGCAAACATATTACAACTTTCATCTGGAGCAGGGTTCTTCCAACGTTTCACACACAGGCCATTTGGCTTGAAAAAAAAACACAAAAAATAAATCAACTTTTTCTCTGCATCCACAAGGGCTACATCAGTGTGTCCAAAGTGCAGGGTGGGAGCCAATTGCGGACTGTGGCTTTTTTTAATTGGCATGTGGCATATTTAAAAAATAGAATTTAAAAAGAAAACAACAGCAAAAGCTAAAACATCAAGACGAAAAAGTGATACAAAAAATTCACAATTCATTTTTGTGACTTTTGGAAATTGAATTCAGTTTACCCACCCTCGGCCATCTCTGTGTGGAGTTTGCATGTTCTCCCCGTGCATGCGTGGGTTTTCTCCGGGTACTCCGGTTTCCTCCCACATTCCAAAAAAAAAAAATGCTAGGTTAATTAGCCACTCCAAATTGTCCATAGGTATGAATGTGAGTGTGAATGGTTGTTTGTCTATATGTGCCCTGGGATTGGCTGGACACCAGTCCAGGGTGTACCCCGCCTCTCGCCCAAAGACAGCTGGGATAGGCTCCAGCACCCCCCGCGACCCTCGTGAGGAAAAGCGGTAGAAAATGAATGAATGAATTCAGTTTACAGGGCTGGACAATAACGATGTACCGATGGCCCGGTGCAAGTTAAAACCAAATTGGGGCAAGTAAATCCAATCAGTGATATTCCCGTGGGGCAAGTGTACTTTGGCATGCCATACTGCCAAGAGTTTTTTTAAAGCGGTTCTTGTTGGGTGTTGGTAAAACACGGACTGTGTAATTCCGGTGCTAATTTGCAAACCAATCCTTGCAAATCTTGAAATGGACCAATCAGAATCCTTTATTTAGACCGCGGCCCGCAGTCCACAGTCCGCATTTTACCCACACCCTGAATGGTTCTTGTTGGCGATGAACCAATGAGCGATGGTTTGACTAGGAAAACATCTATCATGGCGTCCCTGCCAACATGGTCTAATTCTTCAACAACTTGTGAAGGAAAAGAGCAAAAAGTGATGAAGCAGTGCCTCCTAAACAAGTATTTTATTAGCGGCAGCAAATCAAATGATGGCACAGGTGAGTGAATCACATTGCTGTGACAATTTGAAGTGGTCACAATGAAACACCACCCATTAGATCCAATACCAAGTGCTGATTTTGCACAAGCTACAAAATCTAGCGCTTCCATTTCCCGCTGGATTTTTATCACCTTTGCTTCACAAATTATTGTTTGACCGTTGAGCATTTTTTTCTGGATTAAAAACACTTTACTAGTACACAAATGTGTCTATTCAAAAATGTTTGATTGTGGTGCACAACTTCTAAATCCAGATTTCCATGCAACGTCATGATCTATGTAGGAAAACAACCACAAGAAATGATCATCATTTCATCTTTATTTGAGATTCTCAGATTCTCATATCATTATGGCAGTCTTTTCATTTTACATGGGGCAAGTTGGGGCAAGTAGTTCTCACCTTAAGGATTCCCCATGGGCAAGTTATTTTTGGTTTTAATGTAGAGCCCTGGTTTATCTAGCGGCAAATCACAAAAACAGTTATCTCACGGCGCTTTACATAAATGAATAACAACGTTATAAATGAAAAACAGAGAACCAACTGAAACCCACATGAGCAAGAACTTGGAGACAGAGGCAAGGGGAAAAACTCCCTCGAGGGAAGAACCCTTAGACAGAACCCAGGCTCTCATCTGTGTTGACCGCTTGGTTTAAAATAGAAACAAGAATAGAATGGAGGGATGGATGCTACATCAAGCCAAAGGTCTTGGTCTTCGTCCATTTTAACAACGTCGGCATTAGCAGGTTAACACCTAGCATAGTGTGCAGCTATGAAAATTGCTAAAAATGCAAATATGCCAAAAAAATTGAAAGCTAGCAATGCTAACATTTGTAACAACTAATAGTGTCTAACTATGAAATTGACGGAATGTTCTTAAATACAACAAGCAGGCAGCCTATGCTAATAAATAACTGACTACATATTTGTACTAGTCCTAAAAAGCCCACCATTTTTATGCATCACCGATCATGTTTTTTCCTCAAGCTTTGAGAATTCAAACGTTTTTCTAACAGCCCAACAAACAATGATTAGCTCAAAAGTACATTTTTTAATAACTACATATTTTCCAGGGGCATTTGGCACTATTGGATACATCGGTATCTGAATCAGCAGCATAAAATCCTGATCAGAGCATCCCTAAAAGCTGGCGGCGTGATTATGTTAGCTAGCATAGACCTACAGCGTCAACCACTGATGACGTCATAGACAAGGGGACAGAGCTGACCTCCACTTCCTATTTCCATGTACCAGCGAGTTATTCGGATGCTAGCAAGGAATTTTTTTTGACAAAAATCCAATAAAAACACAGATTGACTCATGGAGTGTTTTAATAACACAACAAGGTGCGAATCATGTGGTACGCGACCTGGAGAACGTACACCAAATTTTGGTGTAAACTAGCCAAAAATTAAAGTTAAATCTATTGTGCTGATTTACAATATGCTGCAGGCCAATCAAAACTCTAATCTAAAGCTCTAATCAAGGGAAAGGTGATTAAAAAAATCAATTTGGAATAAATACATATATATGAAAGAGTTGAATAGGACACCTACATTATTTTGAAGCGTTGAAGCACCACTTGAAACCAGCTTGCTATCGCTCCATTATCTTGCAACCAAACAACTGTATGGCGGAGCTTTATTCAGTTGAAAATGCTTGTGGAATGTCAGATTTTTCCCTAAAATGTTGAAGAAAAAGTTGAGGAATTTGACTAACGTGAGGTAGGTATAATACAGTATTTGTCAAACGATCTTTCAGCTAGTGATGGCCTGGCTGCATGCTGTGTAACGTTATAGGGATTTTAAAATGAGGATTTTGAGAGCCACTACGTGATTATACTCACTAGGTCATACAGAGCTCGACACAAAGACATTAGCTTGAACGTACATTGTTGCGTTTCACCGTCACGCCACTTCGGCAACTTGAATTAATGCGGGGCGGATGACTTACCCAAACAGAAGCACGATATCTTAGGCAATGACCGCGAGAGTTGGAAACTTCCGTTATAAAGTGCCATAATAATAAAACGAAATGCAGATAGACTTACATTTAATTACATCAATATTTATCAATATCATATACCTGTGTAATATTTTATATTCTCCTACACTTTCTATTAAATTTAGGTCAGTTACAAGACACCGGAAACTAAGCGACAGCTGGCGGAAATGACGTATGTCTTGTTGATGCGAGGTGTTTTCTGGGAAAGTGTCATCTGGACGCCATTTCCACTCCAGACAGAGGAGGATAATAGTTTTGGAGAACCTGCGAGCTTTGAAGGTACAGTAGAGTTAAACCGTATTTAGAATCAGTGCCCGCGTTTGCTGGAGAATGTCGTTATCGCAGTTGAAGTTCAGTTTTGTGCACAATGTCCAATGAAAAGAGCTGGTTCAGCAAGGAGCTCAGCTAGCTCGCTAGCACTGATGTTTGATTCGAAACATGTAAAGGGATTATCATAAATATAGTCAGCTACAAGTAAGCACAAAGCTCATTTGGTTGCAACACGTAGGGAGTTCCGGGAGATGTGTGTCGACATCAAAAGCTGTGCAGCGTTAGCATGTTGTTAGCCCTTTGGACTCCCCTTCCCGAGCCTGACAAAGGCTGCTGTCCAGTATACATTTAGATGATTGAGTCCCCTGTTCACTGTCGGGATGTTTTTTCAATGGACAACCGTAGCTATTCAATATAGGGTTTGTGTCTCACTCAGCCTCCAGTCCATTTGCCACACCTCGGTTGCTGCCCACTTCTTGCGGTTCTGTCAGGTCTTAGGTGCTGCTAAAACCTCAAATTTTCATGGAAGTTGTTTTTTTTAGGTGTTTGTTGCGACACAATTGTCGGAGAAACGGGAGTTGGAATGTTTGCCTTGTGTGTGTGTATAGGACAGTACGGATATTGCGTTGAATAATAACTATTGACAAATATCCATCCATCCAACACACACTTTAATTAGGTGGGTAAAAAGTAAGGGTGCTCTGATCGATCGGCCACCAATCGGTATCAGACGATGTCATCCTGGTCCCAACCTTGTTGTACTTGCAAGGTAGGGGAAATTTTGTACGGATTTTGGAGCATGCAGACACTATGTAGCACTTTTAGTGCAGGAGGAACTTTTGTTGTGTGCCCGTGAGCATGCACGTGGTGGTTGCATGTCGGCCACGGCACTTCTCCGGCTCCAAAGAGCTCTCACAGCTTGCGTGGACCATGACGAGTAAGCATTTGAAATGCGCGTTGTGCACACTGATTTCAGCAATGGTGCCAAGCTGACTTGGGAGTGTCTGCATTTTTGTCTCCTCTCTGGGATGCCGAGGGCAGAGAAGAGGGAGTCTGCTGCATCTGCGGTCCACAAGGCAGCGGATGTGGCTGGAGGGGCCCAGCAGAGGTGGATAAACCATAAACCTGCTTTTCATTCAGGTTTTCAGTTAATAATGTGAGAAGATGAGTTGTGGATCCCAGCATTTTGTTCATGTTTGGCTTGAAATAAGCTATGAAAATAGACAGACAGAATACTATAGTAATCCCTGTGGGATTCCCCCGGGTAAATTCTTACAAAAATGAGTTACGCTTGGTAATTTTCATTTTGTAAAAGTAGCTCTCACAAGAAAATTGTTGACCCCTAATTTTACTATGGCCTGTGGTGGAAAAAGTTTGGGCGCCCCGCTCAAACGCATACTCAAGTTTTAATGGACTGTCTGCCACGTATAGGCGGCTGTCTAGAGGGTGCTGTCGTTTGAATGTGCTGCAAGCGTGATAACCTGCCCTCTTCCCGCTCCAAGCTCCGCCTCATGTAATACTGACCTTGTGATGCACAGACATGGTGGCAGCAAGCTTACTAATTATGGATGACAATCAGCTGAGAGGAAAGTGGAGAGCTCAAAACTGCACAAAACTGAAAATAGTTATACTAAAGTGAGAGCACAAAGGGAATAAAGCCAAAACTATAGTCTGCAATGTGTGACATACACACGCTCACTACATGTTTTTATACTTAGTTGACGTGGGAAGCTTTTGGCATCAACGGAAATGCAAATTTCCCCACTGAGGGACGAATGAAGGCATATCTTAAATAACTACTCTGCTCACGGCTGTTCAAACATTTTGAAAAATGATGCAGAGTGTATTTGATGACTAAATTGTCCTTTTTGATGCTGCTTTGTGACCTCAGACACAATGGCAAGCCCGGGTAAAGACAACTACAGGATGAAGAGCTACAAGAACAAGGCCTTGAATCCTCAAGAGATGCGTCGAAGAAGAGAGGAAGAAGGAATTCAGCTTCGCAAACAGAAACGAGAAGAGCAGGTAGCTCATCACCTCATGCCAATGTTAACATTTTCTGGGTGTAGAAGGTTAATATGGCATCATCTCTCTCCACAGCTATTTAAGAGGAGAAATGTATGTGCGCCTTTAGTGGATGAGTCAATGTCAGAATGTCCCATCCAGGATCCTGACATCAGCTCCACCGTACCCGTTGCCAGCGTAAGTCGGGTAGCGTCATCATCAAAACCCTTTAGTGTCATCGTCAAATCCCTTTGTCCACTTGTCTGATGTTGGCCACTGTGCAGGATGGACTCATAACACCTGATATGATCCAGATGATCTTCTCGGAAGACCCGGACCACCAGTTAATTGCTACACAAAAATTCAGAAAACTGCTCTCCAAAGGTTTGTACAACAAGGGGGTGACGCAAAAGAAAACTGCATCATCTCTCGACTCTAAACAGGCACAAAGAGGGTACACTCTCTACATTGATTTGCACTTCATAGAACAACGGCCAACAGAGTGAGATGGGGGGGAGCAGGAGGAGGCGGGGTTGCTAGCACAGCCAAAAAGAGTGGAGTCTCACGCGAAGTAATGCAAGGTAATGTAGTAGAAGCTCAGGAAGGAAAAAGACGAGTATAATGCCACACATACTGAATTGTTTTCCAAGCGGTAGCCTCGCCACATAAAAGGTAACAAAATGAACCTACTGACTGTCAACACTCACCGAGTCGTTGGATTGCCAACTAAATACCAAGGAATCATAACAGAATGTCATGGCAAAAGAAATACTGCTTTATAACACTTGGGAAGCCAGCATTTCGGGAAATGCTGCAAATGTTTCACAGACAGTACGAACTGCCCTAGGACTACCACACTTCTTGTTAGATTTTACTTTTAATAGTTTGACTTTAGCCTTGTAAAATTCTGATTTGTCTGGTTTTGCTGTGTTTTTAATTGTTCTTTTTTAGATTATGTTAATAATGTGCCACAGGCCAATAAAGAAAGAGTTGCAGACTGCAAATGGCCCCTGGGCTGCACATTGGACACTGTTGGACACTTAATTTCCCTGTGGGGAAATGTTCCAGTGGATCAATGACACCTCTGAAATTGTAAAAACAGAATCCCCATTGCATATTACATTTCTTTTCAAAACTTGCAGTAGATAGAAAATCGAAATAGTGAGCATTTGTACATCTTTATTGTGAGCATTTTTGTTTGGATTGATTGCAAAATACTGCCAGTTTACAAATAGTCATATACAAGTGAAGATTTAACTGGTTTTTCGAATGTAGAAGAATACATTGAATGTGTGACCTATTATTCAGCCACAGTTGATTTTTTGTTTTCAGAGCCCAACCCTCCCATAGATGAGGTCATTGCCACTCCCGGCGTTGTGAATCGCTTTGTAGAGTTTCTGAAGAGGAGTGAAAACTGCACATTGCAGGTAAAGTGCTTGCCTGGCCACACATGAAATTCTATTCCACCAAGACATGGAGGCACATCTCAGTGCACATTGTTTCAGTACTAATCACACAGAGACTAATTAAAAACGCTGTGGAAGTTGATGCAATTCAAACCACGTGTTTGCAATATGTTAACGTTTTCACAACACCACATGAAGTGTGACCAATCACAGCGGGGCTGGAAATCCAGCTGGAATAGGTGGAGGTTCTGGAAGATGTAGAAAGCTTTCTGTGTGGGTTATTGTGTGTAGCTGCTTTATAGGAGTCCACAACTCAATACAAAGGGCCCAAAATGAGCATATTAGGTCTCCTTTAATAAAATGAAAACAAATGTCATATTTTAAATCTATGCTGATAAAATGACATTCATTTTTAGCTTCATTTTTGTTTTTTAGAATTACCTTTTTCCCTTAATATTGTGACTTTAGTTTGGTACCTTTTCCAAACATTTCTTGTCATTTCGGAGCACGCAAGCTACAATTTTAACAAGATGAACAGCCCTAGCTGCAGACTTGCTTATGGGGTCGGTATGGCACAAAAGCAAACATTTCTTGTCATTTTTATTTTTTATATAATAATATAATATATAATATTAATTTTATATATATAATATTTTTACCTCATGACCATAGTATAAAAACTTTTCCCCCAAACTAATGTGCGCATGTCTGTGCCGTGCTTCTAATGACATTATTATTCCATCATATTTATTTTTCATATTTTTCATTTTCCATCATATTTATTTTTGTAAAATTGCGAACATTTTTCTGTAACAATGACATTTTTCTCTCAATATTTAGATTTTTTTTTTCAACCATTTAACTTTCTACTTGTTAATTTTGCTCTTATGACTATTACGTTATTACCATAATATTTTCCACAGCCTAATTTTACAAAACAACTTTATTCATTGTTTGGTTTGTTTTTCATGATATCGCAGCTGTATCTGAAATGAAAAAATCTCTTTCTTTAATATTTTGACTTTGTTACTGAAATAATTTTATTTTTCCTCATATTATTTGCAATGTTACTCTCGTAAAAATTAGGACTTTCTTTGATTGAAACATTTTTCTCTTAATATTTGTACTTTATTTTTGTAAAATCTCTGCACATTTTTCCATGTTTGCTGTCTATTTTTTGTTAAATTCTATTATTAGAATGTGTCGCAGGCAAATTGTACTGTTGCACTGTTATACATGTTATACACCGCTCAAACAGAATCATTTTCCACTTAGTACTTACTATTTGAGGTATTTATGAATGGAAAGGTTGCATCAAACACACCAGACATGTCTACAAAGGCAGTGCTGTCAAAAGCCGCCTGGCTTCATCACGACACGGAGTTGCTGAATCGCCATTGACTTCTATTGTCATTTCTTTCAGTTTGAGGCAGCCTGGGCATTAACCAACATCGCCTCGGGCACCTTCCTGCACACCAAAGTTGTCATTGAGACGGGTGCTGTGCCCATTTTCATTGAGCTGCTCAATTCGGAGTATGAGGACGTCCAGGAACAGGTGAAAACACACAATGATTCAATGTAGCAACAGCATTCTTAACATTACCGATTGATTGTTTTAGACTCTAAAATACGCTATAGCAAGCCATTCCATTCTTAGTGTGGACTAAGAACGCGTTGGAATGAAGCAGGGCTGGGCGATATGGACCAAATTTCATATTCTGACATGTTTAGGTTGAATATTGATATACAATATATATCCCAGGAATATATATATCAGGAACCAAAAAGGGGGAGCACATCACGCCAGTTTTGGCCTCCCTGCATTGGTTGCCTGTTCGCTTTAGGATTGATTTTAAGATTTTATTGTGTGTTTTCAAAGCGTTGAATGGGCTGGCTCCCAAATACATCTCGGACCTCATCCAAATTTACTTTCCAGCGCGGTCACTGAGGTCCGAGGGCCAGCTCCAACTTGTGGTGCCCAAGACGAGACTTAACACCAGGGGGGACAGAGCCTTTTCTGTGGTTGGCCCCAAGCTATGGAACTCTGTCCCCTCCCAAGTAAAAAAGGCCCCCAACATCGAAAGCTTTAAGTCTCGTCTTAAAACCCACTTTTATTCTCTGGCTTTTAACTCGGAGTGAGTCGTATGGTCCTGTGTCTTTTAGTTCTTTTTATTTTAATTGGTTTTATTTTTTTATATTTTCATTGCTTCGCTTCTTGTTTTTAATATTTTAATATATATTTTACTATTTTATTTCTTTGATATTTTAGTTTAAATTCAATTTGTGCCTTTATTTATTGTATTTTATTTTTACTTTTTTTATTTTACTAGTCTGTGCAGTAGTAGTGTAGTAGTAGTGCGTAGTAAAGGGTTGCTCAAAGCTTACAGCTGCTCCCGGAGTGTAAACAATGGAGTACGCGAGCTACAATTTTAAGAAGATGAACGGTCCTAGCTGCAGACTTGCTTAAGGGGTCGGTGTGGCACAAAAAACAATAAGAAAGTAATAAATAAGCACTATTAAACTCTAAAATGTCTCTGCACCAAATTCTGTCTATATCCATATGAACCATATGCTTGTCCATTTCCGCCACGGAGTCGCAGTGGCTCATTAGGTGGAGGGCGTCGTCCAGTAACCGGAACGTTGTCCTTCACCCACTGGGCCACCTGACCACTGTGATGTCCCATATTGCTGTTTGCCCTTCATGCAAATACAGCTGATAAAGGACTAGGGATGTAAAGCTCTGTGATGGACTATTCCATTCCATTCGGGAAACACACCTTATGATGTATGTTTTAAAAACCGTACAATTCGTTTCTATGGTGTCAGGAAATTGGGAAGCTCTGGATTCAAATCTCCACTTGGGTATCCCTGTGTGGGTTTTCTCCGGGTACTCCGGTTTCCTCCCACGTTACCAAAAAAACATACATGGGCTCTACATTAAAACCAAAAATGACTTGCCCATGGGCAATCCGTAAGGTGAGAACTACTTGCCCGAACATGCTGATAATTCATCAGATAATAGTACCGATGCATTGTATTTGGAGGAATGTCTGAAACGTATGTTAACATGGCATGCCATACTACCTTACACATGGTAGTCGTAGTAAGCAGTGATATTTACAAGTTGTGCACCACAATGAAACGTTATTGAATAGACACATTTGTGTACTAGTAAAGTGTTTTGAATCCGGAAAAAAATGCTCAACGGTCAAACAATAATTTGTGAAGCAAAGGTGATAAAAATCCAGCGAGAAATGGAAGCGCTAGATTTTGTAGCTTGTGCAAAATCAGCACTTGGTATTGGATCTAATGGGTGGTGTTTCATTGTGACCACTTCAAATTGTCACAGCAATGTGATTCACTCACCTGTGCCATCATTTGATTTGCTAACCGCTAATAAAATACTTGTTTAGGAGGCACTGCTTCATCACTTTTTGCTCTTTTCCTTCACAAGTTGTTGAAGAATTAGACCATGTTGGCAGGGACGCCATGATAGATGTTTTCCTAGTCAAACCATCGCTCATTGGCTCATCGCCAACAAGAACCATTCAGGGTGTGGGTAAAACTCGGACCTGATTCGGTCTAAATAAAGGATTCTGATTGGTCCATTTCTAGATTTGCAAGGATTGGTTTGCAAATTAGCACCGGAATTACGCAGTCCGTGTTTTACCAACACCCAACAAGAACCGCTTTTAAAAAAACTCTTGGCAGTATGGCATGCCAAAGTGCACTTGCCCCACGGGAATATCACTGATTGGATTTACTTGCCCCAATTTGGTTTGAACTTGCCCCGGGCCATCGGTACATCGTTATTGTCCAGCCCTGGGTATGAATGGTTGTCTATATGCGATTGGCTGGCGACCAGTTCAGGGTGTACCCCACCTCTTGCCGGAAGTCAGCTGGGATAGGCTCCAGCATATCCGCGACCCTATGAGGATGAGCGGCATAGAAAATGGATGAGTGGATGGTTTGTAATGAATGTGTGGTGATCAGACTCGTAGTCCAGGAAGAGTTCTGCTGATGCATAGTGTTTTGCAGGCGGTGTGGGCTTTGGGGAATATTGCTGGAGATAATGCAGAGTGCAGAGACTACGTGCTCAACTGTGACATCCTGCCCTCTCTCCAGCAGTATGTCCTTCCTCCTTGGTCACTGTGTTCTGTTCATGTGTTGCACACTGCGTAATCTTCCATCCTGTTCCAGGTTGCTTGCAAAATCCAACCGCCTCACGACGACCCGAAATGCTGTTTGGGCTCTGTCCAACTTGTGCCGCGGGAAGAACCCCCCACCGGATTTTTCCAAGGTCAGTTGTCTCTGAGTGGAAACTCCATCGGTTTGTGTAATGCAGGTTTCATTTGAATGTGAATTTATCCTTCTTCCTTTAATGGGCACTAGGTGTCGCCGTGCCTTAGTGTGCTGTCCAGGCTTCTTTTCAGCAGTGATCCTGATGTGCTAGCTGATGCTTGCTGGGCTCTGTCCTACCTGTCTGATGGACCCAACGAGAAGATCCAGACAGTAATTGACTCTGGAGTCTGTCGCAGGCTCGTGGAGCTGCTCATGTAAGATGAGAGGCTACTGCTAACTAGCTTACACGTTTGATTTATTTGGTTTTATTTGGTTTATTGCTTGCTACAGGGCAGCACGCCGGTTGAGTGGTTAGCGTGCAGACCTCACAGCTAGGAGACCAGGGTTCAATTCCACCCTCGGCCATCTCTGTGTGGAGTTTGCATGTTCTCCCCGTGCATGCGTGGGTTTTCTCCGGGTACTCCGGTTTCCTCCCACATTCCAAAAACATGCTAGGTCAATTAGCCACTCCAAATTGTCCATAGGTATGAATGTGAGTGTGAATGGTTGTTTGTCTATATGTGCCCTGGGATTGGCTGGCCACCAGTCCAGGGTGTACCCCGCCTCTCGCCCGAAAACAGCTAGGGTAGGCTCCAGCACCCCCGCGACCTTCGTGAGGAAAAAGCTTGCGCCATTCATGCTCAACTTTCAGAAATGTGACAACCAAGGACCTGTTTTACGTCTTTACTCCAAGTATTAGTACAACCCAGCAGATGTTAGCTCACCTTATTTGTTCTTAGTAAATGAAAGAACGTACTATACTGCACTGTGTACTGTAGAGTACTGTGTGCTAAATGAAACATACACCAGGAAAGTAAATATTGGATCCCATCTTAGTCTTAGTCATCTTAGTCTAGGGTCAGTCTTCAACTGATTAAAGAGCAACACGGCCGACAGAAAGCAATATGTGAAGCGAGAAAACAAATATCTCGTGTGGCGTACACTAAGGGTCGAAAAAGCAAATAAAAAGCATCACAGATGAAATGATTGTACAAAAAAGATGGTTTGATAAAAATAGATAAAAATCTCTGAACCTAAGTCACACTAAAATAATGCTGAAAGATTATTTCCCTGTTTGCATGAATAACCAACTTTACACAGATCATTGAAAAAGAATTTGTTTTATAGATCAATTACACACATACACAGTACACATTTTGTGGAATAATAATAAATATAGCAACTTCTTATCATTCATTCATTCATTTTCTACCGCTGGTCCTCACGAGGGTTGCGTCTTCGGGCGAGAGGTACACCCTGGTGGGTGGAATCGAACTCAGGTCTCCTAACTGTGAGGTCTGCGCGCTCACCACTCTTTAGGTTGGGGGAAAGGTTATATGAGAATAAAGTACACATATTGTGTGAATAAAAAGAAAATGTTCAAGAAGAAAGTTTAAATAGTTTGGAAATAAATGTAAAAAAAAACAGCTCTAATTTTATGAGAAATAAAGTAAAAATATTATAACAAAATACACTCGGGGGGGCTGCAGAACAGCCCCCAGCGCAGAGAGCCCCCACTGAGGAAACACTGGATGTATGGGATAAAAATATTTAAAAAAATATAAAAATGAATAAAAACTATAAAAACAAAAAATAAGAATATAGAAAGTATATATAGAAATAATAATAATAATAATAATAATAATGACATAAAAAGTAAAATAACCATGTGTAAAAATATAAAAACATTTGGTTAAGATCCAAAACAAAAGGTATAGGGTATAAAATAACCATTAGATAAAAGTCAAATTCAAAGGTTAAAAAAAAAGAGTATACTAAGAGCATGAGTTAAAAGCCAAATGAAATAGGTGGGTCTTGAGTCTATTTTTAAAAATCTCAGCGTTCTCTACGGCCCTCAGGTCCTCCGGGAATACATAACAGGCCGGTGTCGGAAGACCTGAGGGTCCGCAAGGGTTCGTAACTTAAAAGCAATTCAGAAAGATAAGAAGGCCCACAACCCCTAAGACATTTAAAAACTGTTAAGAAACCTTAAAATTGATCCTGAAACATACAGGGAATATGAGAAAATGAAAATTATGTTGTTATTTTTCAGAAAATGAGGTTGTGGAAAAAGGAAGAATATAAAGGCCCCTTCGAGGCTGTTTTGTGATTAAGGGCTATATAAATAAACTTGACTTAAAGTCCAAATATTCTCAGAATAAAGTTTTTAAAATATTACAAGAAAAAAATGAAAAAAGGATGTTTTTATGTTTTGGGCCACTGTCATGCTGCAAGACACATCTTCAGAGATTGGCTGAGACCTAGAGGTTCTCATCCAAGACTATGAGGCCATAGAACAGGGTCTCAAACTCAATTTACCTGGGGGCCACTGGTGCTAGGGTCTGGGCAAGGCTGGGCCGCATCAGGTTTTCCAAAAAAAAAAAAAAACGCATTTATTAAAAACAATCAATCAGTAATAAATAAATATAATAATAATAATAATAAAAGGGCAAATAGTAAAAAGTTAAGAAAGCACATATAGTTGGTGGGGAGACAAATTATTTTTTTCCGATTAAAATGAACAAAGCATTATTAGAGCCCTGTAGACATGACAAAACACGACTATAGTCACATTTATACTTTTTTTTATTTACAACATATTGCGCAACTGCAGGGTCTTGAGACACATGCTAACTCACAAGCTAGAGAGCTAGCGACCTAAACGGTAGCCTTCAAGTTATTTCCTTTCAACTTAAATAGCCAAAAACCTACCACTTCCACACGGATAGGGAGGATAACTATTAACAGTTATTTAACCTTTAACATGAACATGAATCAAACGTAATCATTTTTTCTGGGTACATGATACCATACAGCATCCATATCAAACTTAAACATTAAACTTTCATATCAAGGCGGGGGCCTCAAACTAGTGTCCTGCGGGCCACATTTGGCCCGCGTGTTTGAGACCCCGCCATAGAAGGAATATACCCTTTGTAATTGTTGTGTAGAAAACAGAGGAGTGTTAAGTGGTGACTTTTAATGGCGTATGTTCTGTCTGTCCATAGGCACGGCGACTATAAGGTGGTGTCTCCTGCTTTGCGTGCGGTGGGCAACATCGTTACAGGAGATGACATTCAGACCCAGGTCCATCTAATAACTTGGCTAACGTCTTGGTGAATCCTATGTACAAACACTAAATGTTGCTGTCTGCTATTGGTCGCCCCAGGTGATCTTGAACTGTGCAGCACTGCCTTGTTTACTACACTTGCTCAGCAGTCCCAAGGAGTCAATCAAAAAGGAGGCCTGCTGGACCGTGTCCAACATCACTGCCGGAAACAGAGCTCAGATTCAAGTCAATGTCTCATTTTTAAGATGTTTGCTGCGTCCTGTTACTGTAGCTTGACGTCCCTTCTCTTACCAGAATGTGATTGATGCCAACATCTTCCCGGTACTGATTGAGATCCTTCAGAAGGCAGAGTTCCGCACAAGGAAAGAGGCAGCGTGGGCAATCACCAACGCCACCTCTGGTGGCACCCCTGCACAAATACGGTACCAAATGTTTGCCATGCTGGGGTAGCTTGAAGTGTATTAGGGTTATTAGGTGTTTCTTTTAGGCATTCCATTCAGTTTGTGGAAGAGATCTCAACATGGGCCAAACCTGTTATTTCATATAGCAATGGTACCCTGGCCAAAACCTACAATTCAACCATATTGTTGAGTGCAGCTTCAGGATGGAGGGACTTTCTGTTTGTTTAGACCAGTTCTTCCCTAACTTTTTACAGTGGCGTACCCCTTAACCTTCCTCTTATGTTAGCTTTCTGGTGTCATCTCTTATGTTACCGGGTCGGTTTTGACCCATGTATTATTATCAGCTATAAAATACACTAAAAAACAATAAGTTACCATCAAATGTGCTTCTCATGTCTTGGTTACCTTCTTAGGCTTCCTCATCCATGAAAATGTTGCTTTTAATACTTTTGGTGTGGGCATGGAGGCCTTTTTTTGTCACTATACCCCTCCATTTCTATTTCCAAAAATGGTCAAATCAACCTCTAAAGAATCATATTCATAAATTGAAGGTTCTTTTGTTACCTGGCTATTACTGAGGGATATAGACCAGCTTCACCACCAGCAACCTCTTCATGTGACTCACATCATCTTTGTCTTCCTGATCATACTCCACGTTGTCCTTCTGCTCATCTCAATGGTCACCAAAAATGTGGTCCAGATCTTGGTTCACTGTACTTCTTGCCATTCTTTCCATGATCCAAATTGTAAATGTGAAATCAGCCATCAGTCTGAACAAAATGAGTGAATTCCCCTCACATGTCTGGACCTTGTTTTTCTGCTGGTATACTGGAAAAGCGGTCAAAATGAGAATCCCCTGAAGCTTCCATGATGAGAAGAGGAGCTGGTTGTCATTGTGTTGGCTAATTGGACACTTAGGATATCAGTTTTGGCTCAAAATATTGCTTTATAGTCATATTATTATAACCGGGTCCAAACCCACCCTAACAATACAGTGGTCATCATTTCAACCAGACCATTTTAAAATGTAGTAAAAATGATTATTTTGGTTTTATTTTTTTGAAATAGAGTTTCCTGACAAAGTCAAAAAGCCTTGATGCAATAAACAAATGTTATGGGATTCTTTTTATGCATTAAAATGTTGCTGACCCTAACACAAGAGGAGGGTTAAGACATTTGACCTGAAGCCATGTAACCTTAAAAAACATAAAACTTTTGATATTATCACCCGAACAATAGTCTTTTATTGCTGCTTTCAATTATCTCACAAACGGGCACAATAATAACATACAGGAATAATAATAATAATGACCATAATAATAATAGCCCACAAAAAGCTAACACTCAACCCCTGACATCACATCCTGTCCACCACCGATCTGTCCTAAATCTAAAAGGTAAACTGTCTTAAAAGGCTTGTTTTCTGTGATTTGAAATACAATATTGGGTAATATGGATGTTAAGGTGACTGTATTTCATGTCTAAAGGGTTCTAATAATGTAAAAAACTAAAACAAATTAGAAGATCATAAAAAGTTTTCTATGCTATACCTCCCAATTCTCATTGGGAGTGACCAGGATGGATAGGATCAGGAAGGAGTACATGAGAGGGACATTACATGTCAGAGGGCTTGGAGATAAAGTCAGTTATGGGCCAGACTGAGATGGTTGGGAGTGACCAGGATGGATAGGATCAGGAAGGAGTCCATGAGAGGGACATTACATGTCAGAGGGCTTGGAGATAAAGTCAGTTATGGGCCAGACTGAGATGGTTGAGACATGTCCAGAGGAGAGAGTGAATATATTGGTAGAAGGATGCTGCGTTTCGAGCCTTCAGGTAGGAAGCGTAGAGGAAGACCAACGAACGAGGACATGAGGGTAGTTGGTGAGACAGATGCAGAAGACAGAGTTGGATGGAGGAGATTGATTTGCTGCAGCAACACTTGAAGGGAAAAAACCCAAAGAGAAAGAAGCTAAAGAAGGAAACTTTGGAAATGCGCTTATCATAGTCTTAGATGGCTTGTTTTCTGTGATTTTAAATACAATATTGGGTAATATGAATGTAAAGGTGACTATATTTCATGTCTAGGGTTCTAATAATAATAATAAAAACGTAAACAAAATTATTAGAAGATCATAAAAAGTTTTCGATGCTGAACCTATGAAAATATTGAATTTATAATTCTCATTGGGAGTGACCAGGATGGATAGGATCAGGAAGGAGTACATGAGAGGGACATTACATGTCAGAGGCCTTGGAGATAAAGTCAGAGAGGCCAGCAACCCCTGAAGGGAAAAACCCAAAGAGAAAGAAGGAATCTTTGGAAATGTGCTTATCATAGTCGGGTCTGGAAGCAATTAACCCCCGACAAAGTTTTTTTAATTTGAGGCAAATTACAGAGGCTGACAAGGCCTTCTTTAATAGTCCTTTGGATGGGAGAGTACATTGGTGGAGCTTTAGCGGGACGTTCGGTGAGGGAGCAAGTAGTCGCCAGACCCTTTGTCTTCCTGGTCATGTCCGATGAATTATTTTATTGTTTATTAGTTATTTTGGGGTTATGAGCTTAGCCTTCTGACGGGCGAGTGTTAGACATACGGCTACGTTAGCTGCTGTTTGATGATCGCACCATGAGCCTCCAACGCACCATACTCTGTCACCTGTTTGTTGACGCCCAAGACGTTAGTTAGGGTAAGACACCACAATGCACGCAGAGATTGCATGTGATTTTTCACCAAAAGTTGGAATTTGTCCAAAAAGTACACCAAGCGCATAAAAAATTCCAACATTTACCATATGCACACATAATCCTCAGTCATGAATGAAAACTCCTGCTGAACTATTTTTCCCTTTTGTTGTGTGCCCAGGTACCTGGTTTCTTTGAACACTATCAAGCCCATGTGTGACCTTCTCACGGTGATGGACTCCAAGATCGTGCAGGTGTCACTGAATGGTCTGGAGAATATCCTCCGACTGGGAGAACAGGAGGCCAAACAGAACGGAACGGGCATCAACCCTTACTGTGCTCTTATTGAGGAGGCTTATGGTAAGGTTCTACACCTGAACACACCTTAACACTTGTTAGACGAAAGAATCTTCATCCATACAAACCATGACCATGGAATGTAGGGATTTAGCTTTGTGTTGCTTGGTGTATACCAGTGCTTCTCAACTGAGACCTCCTGAAAGGGGGGGTGCGAGAGGGTTCGTTTTAATGCAGACCTACCAACACGTACACATGTATAGTACTCAAGATGCTATTTGACTCCTGAATATGCTTGTATGCTCTCTATTTTGTTG
Source organism: Doryrhamphus excisus (assembly GCF_030265055.1). Lineage (NCBI taxonomy): Eukaryota > Metazoa > Chordata > Actinopteri > Syngnathiformes > Syngnathidae > Doryrhamphus > Doryrhamphus excisus. The sequence goes on along the minus strand of NC_080482.1, from coordinate 17,245,827 downwards.
CACTTTCAAGTTCAGAGAAATGAATAAATATCAGTTTCTCTCGTGTTTCAAATTTGGGGCCCAGGCAAAAATTGTCCCTTGGGGGGGGCCATGACAGAATAAATTGTGTTATTTTTGTATAAAAATATTTATTTATTTATTTAATTTGTAATTTTTTTTCTTGAGAAGCACTGGTGTATACATAGCGGTGTATGACTTGCAATTCTCAGCAAAAAGCCCTAGGGGGTAGTGTTTTCCTGAGAGTGAGCAACTACAACTCTTGTTCACTAGCTATTGAGCTTCCTGTGTAGTCGTAGCGAATAATTCCTGGGTTGATTGATCAGATATCGGCAAAAAACAAAACAAAATTTGATTGTATCGGCCTGCATGTTAAATCTCCGATGAATTGGCACTCCTGACACAAGCAGTCGGTTCTAGACTGTGTATGATTAGTACTTTAACGTTCCACACTACAAAATAAATAATTAAAGCATTTATGATTTCTCATCTCATCTCTGCTATTTGCAGATGATGTGGTCTTATGGCCTCTTCAGGCTGTGACCTTCAGCGTTTACTGGGACGGTTTGCATCTGAGTGTGAAGCGTCTGGGATGAGACTCGGTACCTCCAAATCAGAGGCCATGGTTCTCAGTCGGAAAAGGGTGGAGTGCTCCCTCCGGGTTGGAATGAGGTCCTGCCCCAGGTGGAGGAGTTGAAGTATCTCGGGGTCTTGTTCACGAGTGAGGGAAGGTGGGAGCGTGAGGTCGACAGACGGATCGGTGCAGCCTCGGCAGTAATGCGGTCGCTGTACCGGACCGTCGTGGTGAAAAGAGAGCTGAGCCGGAGGGCAAAGCTCTCAATTTAGCGGTGGATCTATGTTCCCACCCTCACCTATGGTCATGAGCTTTGGGTCATGACCCAAAGAATGATGGCGGATACAGGCGGCTGAAATGAGTTTCCTCCGTAGGGTAGCTGGACTCACCCTAAGAGTTAAGGTGAGGAGCTCAGCCATCCGGGAGGGGCTCAGAGTAGAGCCGCTTCTCCTTCACATCGAGAGGAGTCAGTTGAGGTGGCTCGGGCATCTAGTCCGGATGCCTCCCGGACGCCTCCCTGGTGAGGTGTTCCGGGCATGCCCAGCCGGGAAAAGGCCCCGGGGCAGACCTAGGACACGCTGGAGGGACTATGTCTCACAGCTGGCCTGGGAACGCCTTGGTGTCCTCCCGGTGGAGCTGGAGGAGGTGGCCGGGGACCGGGAAGTCTGGGCTTCCCTACTAAGACTGCTGCCCCCGCGACCCAGACCCGGATAAGCGGAGGAAAGTGGATGGATGGATTTATGATTTGTGTTGATATCGGTATTGGACTTCAAGGCAGTGTCATATCGGGAGATACGGAGGGAGGGTGACACCCCTAGTTGCGCCCATGTGACCTAGTCTGCTAGTCTTCCGCTATCTTTGTACAAGGGTTGGCAGATGAATGCAAATAAGTTTGGATTCCATTTCCTAATGATTATTGATTCCAATGCTGTCAAAGGCAGGGTTAAACCACGTTTGCATGGTTTAAATGAGGGTTCTTTTTGTTCTTTCATCAGAAAAAAAGATATCTATAGACGTCTTTGGCAGTGAATGATTTAAGAAAGAAACCTTTGAACTGATTTTGGGTTTCCATGGGACAAAAACAAGCTCCTAACTAAACGCAGTGCTCGATTGTTTTTAAAACAAAATGTCAATGTGATCAAGAGTCACATTAGTAGTCTGAAACCAGAAGCTTGACAGATGACTCTAGCTGTCTATCTAGCTGCCGCCAATTCATTTATCAAAGTACAGCCAGTGACAAACTGGCAAAGTGCGTCTGCTAAGAGTACATGTCGACTGTTTTTTTTGTCATCGGCTTTGAAAGGTATTTATCGGTAACATGTTTATTTTTATGGAGGGCGTGCCACCGTCGAGTTGAGTGGTTAGCGCACAGACCTCACAGCTAGGAGACCAGGGTTCAATTCCACCCTCGTTTGCATGTTCTCCTCGTGCATGTGTGGGTTTTCTCCGGGTACTCCGGTTTCCTCCCACATTCCAAAAACATGCTAGGTTAATTGCCAACTCCAAATTGTCCATAGGTATGAATGTGAGTGTGAATGGTTGTTTGTGCCCTGTGATTGGCTGGCCAATGTACCCCGCCTCTTGCCCCAAGACAGCTGGGATAGGCTCCAGAAAAAGTTCAGATTTTAGGGTTTTTCAAACAAACCCCTAAAGTCACTCAGTAGTGCCCCCCTTTAGTCCCACCCACTCGTTCCACAGATCTTCACAAAATTTATAGTGAAGGGCTGCACGGTGGTCGAGTGGTTAGCACGCAGACCTCACAGGTAGAAGACCCGAGTTCAATCCCACCCTCGGCCATCTCTGTGTGGAGTTTGCATGTTCTCCCCGTGCATGCGTGGGTTTTCTCCGGGTACTCCGGTTTCCTCCCACATTCCAAAAACATGCTAGGTTAATTAGCCACTCCAAATTGTCCATAGGTATGAATGTGAGTGTGAATGGTTGTTTGTCTATATGTGCCCTGGGATTGGCTGGCCACCAGTCCAGGGTGGACCCCGCCTCTCGCCCAAAGACAGCTGGGATGGGCTCCCTCTGTGACCCTCGTGAGGAAAAATCGGTAGAAAATGAATGAATGAAGAATGTTTTTTATGGAAATCAGACAATATTGATTGGAAGCTTATTGATCTGAGTATCTCTAACAGTTGACTTATTTTGTTCTGTGGAATGTTAGAAAATGGTATATTACTTAAAACAGACAACACTAATCCGCAATGCAAGTTCCCCGTGTACACTGTTTGAGTTTGGTCGTATTAAACTCCCCTGGTTCTACGTTTCTTTGTGCCAGAGGCACAAAGAGGTGATGATGCAACTCCACAATAGAAGAGATCATGTTTTATGCAGTTTTAAGCCGGAAAAAACGACCATGAGGTGGCAGAAGTGTATTTTATAAGAGCCCGGCCTGCATCTCTCCCATAGAAATATAGAAATACACTCGCTAGGGCAACCAGGAAGTCAAAAGGCATCTGGATGTTTAGCAAGAAGGACGTTACGCATTGAAATTGCAACGCGTAAACGCGCAAACATGTGAACACATATTTCAAGTGCAAATGTAACCATTTTTTATGGTTTATATTTGTAAGAAAATGGTTATTGTCACGTAAAACTACAATATTTTTGAGTTGCTCATGTTGTGGCAGACATTTTGACTAAATATATATAGATACATTTATTCCTTCTCTTTTTTTGGTTGATATTTTATTGCAAATTCCATATGTCCAACTTCTGATTACTAAAGAACTGAAAAAGGTAGAACCAAATGTTTTTTTTTCCTGATGAAAGATGAGAGTCTAATCTTTTGGTATACGTATAGCCATGTCTATGAGCCTTGAAGAATCAGTTCAAATCCTGAAAAAGGGCCGATACCAAGAGTTCATTTAGCTAGCAGTAGCAGGCACACTAGCATCCATGAGGACCGATTCGGGGGGGTTTCATGATTGGCACATCTCTGCTGCTTCAGGCCTGGACAAGATCGAATTCCTGCAGAGCCACGAGAACCAGGAGATCTACCAGAAGGCCTTCGACCTGATTGAACACTACTTCGGCGTGGATGAGGAGGACGCCAGCCTGGCACCACAGGTGGACCAGGGCCAGGGCCAGTTTATCTTTCAGCAGCAGGAGGGACCCATGGAGGGTTTCCAGCTCTAACGCAGACCTCAAGGATTCGTACCTTGGCCACATGTTCACATCCTCAACGTCTTACAAAGAAACTGGTGTGAAGAGGCGTGGGGTGTGATTACTGAGATACTGTGGGCAAATTGATGTTGCCCTGGCATGTGGGGGGCCTGGAGGGGCACTAGTCCCCATGCCGCTGAACAACTCCCCGTTTGGATATAATTCTGCTACAATTGTATCTTTTTTGGCTTCCTGTGATCTTATTTGTACGATTCTGAATTGTGTCAATGCTACTTGTGTTACAGTTGGAATACTAGTTAGTATACATATCTCCATTTGAATGTGTAACTACCTCTACAGTCCTCAGACACACAGACACGGAGGACAAATCAGTGAGCAGGTGGTGTTTTTCTTCTTTTATTCTCGTGCAAAATGTTGCAGCAGGTAGCGGATGGAAATGCCGTGCAAGTTGTAAGCCTTCCTGTTGATTTCCTTGATTACTCATCCGAGAGTAGCGCCTGTTTCTGTTCAAGATGAACGTACGTGACAGAATTGGCTAATGTGTCGTGTTTTAGTGTTGCAGTTCATTCATCAATACATTTAATGCCTTTCTGCAACATCACTGATGTTTATTGATGCAGCCGGATTTGTTTATCGCACATGTTGAAGTAGTCCGCTTCTCTTTAATACCTCCATTCATTGATTATGATCAGCTGTCCTTCGTTAGAAGGCTATGCTTCTCACCCATTGGGCTGTTGAGTTTCCTGTCGTGACGTTCATCCTGAAAAATAAAGCCCTGCTTGAGGCCAACACCGCCTGCTCCTTTAATTGACACGTAGGATCACGTCGGGGTGGTAGTTAGATGCCGCATGCACTGTTGGTCTCAAGCAGGACTTTATTCAACACAAGGACAAGACAGGAAACATCGAACACCATCCATCCACTATGCTACTTATCCTCATTAGGATCCCAGCTGACTTTGGGCGAGAGGCGGGGTCCACCCTGGACTGGTGGCCAGCCAATCACAGGGCACATATAGACAAACAACCATTCACACTCGCATTCATACCTATGGACAATTTAGAGTCGCTAATGTTTTTGGAATGTGTGAGGAAACCGGAGAAAACATGCAAACTCCGCACAAGAGACGCCCAAGCGGAGAATTGAACCCGGGTCTTCCCTGTATGGCCAACATGCCAATCACCCGGGCCCATCGAATACTTGCGCAAACCCAGTCCACAGACCACGCCCTACAACCCAATGGGTGAGAGGCATGCCCTCTCGTGTCCGCCACGCCATGCATATTGGATTGTCTTTATATATGAAGTGTTCTTTTTCTACTTTAGTCATTTGGCATCAATATTTCCTGCGCGTAACGTGATTACTGATTCATGTCAATTGACGGAAAACATGAAATGTTCTATATTTGCAAGAAATAGAAAATATTTGTAATGCAGAATTTATTTCATCTAGGCCATTCTACAGTGTATAGTTTTCTAATATCTGTGGTTTGTAAGATTGTATAGACACTAGGGCTGTCAATCATTAAAATATTGAATTGCGATTAATTGCGTTTTATTTATAGTTAACTCACATTTAATCATGGCACAGAAGCGCTTATAATAAGTAGGGATGGAAATCTCTTTGTGGTAAACAATTCAGTACACATGCACTTCAAAAGCTATATACCGTATTTTGTGGACTGTAAGTCGCACTTTTTTCATAGGTTGGCTGTTCCTGCAACTTGTACTCTAGAGCGACTTAAATGAAATAAATGAAAAAAATGTTTTTATTCCATAAACACTGGACACCTTTTGTGTTCATGTTTATTTTTTGTGTAGCTGAATTAGCATTGTGTTAGCATATCTGACATCGATTCAGCCTGTTCTCTAGTCTTTATTGGTAGATCTTGCCTTCCAAGAGGACCTAATGTCTGTTTTGGTCAAGTAGTTTGGAAAATAAATTACCAGCAAAAAATGCCACTTATACTCCAGTGTGACTTATGGATGTTTTTTTTCTACCTAATTATACATTTTTGGCCGGATGGTCGGTTTAGACCAGGGGTGGGCAAACTACGGCCCGGGGGCCACATCCGGCCCGCCAAGTGTTTGAATACGGCCTGCCCGATCTTTCCAAAGTATTTCATTTAAACTCAACATGCAACCTGGCATCATGGCTTGAGCCAACCTTTTGATGGTTTTTATCAATTTCGTTATTTGATGTGGTCTGTTGTTTACAAAGTGCTCCTGAAAAAAGGGACACGAGCACATAATAATAATAGCAATAATAATAATATAAATAATAATATATAAAATATATATAATATATAAAATAATTTAAAATAATATATATATAATATAAAATATTTCAATACAAATATACAATTATAAATAATAATAGCAGATTGCATGACACTTTTCACTTTCATACCAGGTGGACTGTTATGTGTAAAATATATAGTCTGGCCCCGTGTCAATTTTGTTAAATCAATGCGGCCCGCGAGTCAAAAAGTTTGCCCACCCCTGGTTTAGACCCATGTATTAAATCAGATATAAAATACACTAAAAACAATAAGTTACCATCAAATGTGCTTCTCATGTCTTGGTTACCTTCTTAGGCTTCCTCATCCATGAAAATGTTGCTTTTAATACTTTTGGTGTGGGCATGGAGGCCTTTTTTTGTCACTATACCCCTCCATTTCTATTTCCAAAAATGGTCAAATCAACCTCTAAACAATCATATTCATAAACTGAAGGTTCTTTTGTTACCTGGCTATTACTGAGGGATATAGACCAGCTTCACCACCAGCAACCTCTTCATCTGACTCACATCATCTTTGTCTTCCTGATCATACTCCACGTTGTCCTTCTGCTCATCTCAATGGTCACCAAAAATGTGGTCCAGATCTTGGTTCACTGTACTTCTTGCCATTCTTTCCATCATCCAAATTGTAAATGTGAAATCAGCCATCAGTCAAATGAGTGAATTTTTTTATGCATTAAAATGTAAAACGGGTCGGTGCCGACCCTAACACAAGAGGAGGGTTAAACTCCGCAGCGAGTTATAGTCCGGTAAATACGGTATTAAAAAAACAACGATGCTATACCACGTACAAATGATAATCCCCCAGTTTTACAAGTTTAATGAAAGCGGTGACTTGTCCCACTTTGTTAGACAGTCCTTAAACTCAATTTTCTTCCAGGCTGCTGATGTACTACTATGCTGTGTTTTTTTCTTTCATCTCATATTTGCTCCCAAATGTTGACATTGCATAAAGCATGTGCCATCAACGTCTTTTCTTGTGAGGGCTAACATTTACAAATGAAAATGGCCAAGAGCTGTTTTTCCAACACTTATTTTCATAGCTTATTTCAAACCGAATATGCTTGGTTTAGCAGAACATGAGCAACAAAACTCGTATTTTATATTTCAGAATGCACTGCGTTCTATTGTTGTCACATTATGAACTGAAAAGCGTCTGTATTCATTTAGTGTTTTGATTTATGTTGTTCCTCACATAGTTTCATACAATAAAATGAGTTAGATCGTTGTATGCTTTGCTGATGTGTAAAAAAGAATTCCTAGTTACATTTGCGCCTTCAGTCGCGTTCACGTTGACACAAGCCCCCAAATAGCTGTCCTTGGCTATGCCGGAGGGTAACTAGCAGCTCGTAACACAAATTATAGCTCGCAGTTTAAAGCAGCTAAGAGATAGCGCTTATCTTTAAAACACTGGTTAGTTGGGACACATAGTACAGTGTGTCAAGGTTTCACTTTATAAATGACAATTAAAAAAATGATCTCTACTCCCCGGCATTTGAAAGGCGTCCACGTCCAGATTGATGGCGGCTTTATTTATTTAGATCACGTGTCACGTCACAGGTAAGTGGGTGCGCATGGTGGCTTGTGAATGTAAATGCGTGCGTGCGTGTGTGTGGTTTGTTTATAGACGCACACAGCTATACATAGCTATACATAGCTATACATAGCATAGTATCAACCACGAAGTCTCGGAGTTAAACAGTTACCGTGATATCAACTCCGGAAGCTAGCAGCTAACTTGACGCGTTCAGGTACCCGACCAGCGTAGTAATTCCGAGCAACGCACACATGTCAGCCTGAAATAAACCAGAACAGAACAAGGTGTAACTAGGAGTCTTTTGTACAGTTTTCATGGATTAATTTGCTGTGTTCTTTTGGACACAGCTGCAATCTCCGTGAATGTATTTGTTCAAAATAAACACGATATATAAGGCATTACACATAACCTACACTGGAAAATACAGTCCACGGAGGTGCTACCTGTCCATTAGATGGCAGCATGCTTGTTTTTTTCAATTCAGCTCGATCCCGTGTGTGTGTTGTCTAGTGTGTTGTCTAGTGTGTTGTCTAGTGTGTTGTCACTTCACAGCCAGATTTGAACATTTGATTTTCTTTGGGGCCAAACAGGGCGTACCAAAATATTCTATACAGGACTGCGGTTGGACATCACCGCAAAGTGCAATCACTGATTCTGAGGATTTAAAGGTCCTGAGTTCCATTTCTAATGTCCCAGTAAAGTTTTATACAGCTACAGTGTTGTGAAAGTGTTTTCTTGGTTGTGACTAGGCCACTCCAAAGTCTTCATTTGATGGTTTTTCTTCAGCCAATCAGAGGTGGACTTGCTGGTGTGTTTGGATCATTGTCCTGCTGCACAACAAGTTGCTTTCAGCTTGAGGTCACCAAAAGAAAAAAAAAAGTTCATTCATTCATTTTCTACCGCTTATACTCACGAGAGTCGCAGGGGTGCTGGAGCCTATCCCAGCTGTCTTCAGACCCTGGACTGGTGGCCAGCCAATCCTAGGGCACATATAGACAAACAACCATTCACACTCACATTCATACCTATGGACAATTTGGAGTGGCTAATTAACCTAGCATGTTTTTGGAATGTGGGAGGAAACCGGAGTACCCGGAGAAAACCCACGCATGCACGGGGAGAACATGCAAACTCCACACAGAGATGGCCCAGGGCATTCCTGCTCTAGTTACATTAAACACAGCAGCAGGCTAATCCAGGCTTCTTGCTTGTTTTCCACCAGCATTCCTGCTCTACGTCGCCAAATAGGAGAACCTTTGGTGGTATATTGGCGCTATCACCTCCTCATCCTCTTTGAGGAAAAAAATGAACAGTAAAAAATATATCCTACAGCCAGATTTTAACAACCAACTTCATATTAATCTTTGTTTTATTCATTCATTCATTTTGTACCGCTTTTCCTCACGAGAGTCACAGGGGTGCTGGAGCCTATCCCAGCTGTCTTCGGGCGAGAGGCGGGCACATATGGACAACAACAAAATTGGCAACTCCAAATTGTCCATAGGTATGAATGTGAGTGTGAATGGTTGTTTGTGCCCTGTGATTGGCTGGCCAATGTACCCCGCCTCTCGCCCGAAGACAGCTGGGATAGGCTCCAGCACCCCCGTGACTCTCGTGAGGAAAAGCGGTACAAAATGAATGAAAAGGTTCTCCTATTTGGCGACGTGGAGCAGGAATGCTGGTGGAAAGCAAGTGAGGCGCCTGGATTAGCCTGCTGCTGTGTTTAATGTAACTCAAGCAGGAATGCTGGTGGAAAACAAGCGAGGCGCCTGGATTAGCCTGCTGCTGTGTTTAATGTAACTAGAGCAGGAATGCTGGTGGAAAACAAGCAAGACGCCTGGATTAGCCTGCTGCTGTGTTTAATGTAACAGTCAGGTACTAGAGGCGTTCATCTGATTGGTTAAGATTATATATGGCTGTGTTAAACCCTCTCGCGTCTTCTCTCCTCCGTCTTTGAATGAATGAATATTTCATGACATTATTCTTGCAAAATTACATATTTTAGTTAGATTACAATTTTTTCTTCTTTTCAGGGTTGACGTCTTTCTTGGAAATGTTGATTTTCCCATTTTTGCTGTTTAGTTTTCTTGTTATATTTGAATATCACTGCTTTTTTTTACCAGGGTAGAAATGTTCAAATGTTAGCACGACTTTGTTATCAAAACAGCTCTTGAAGTGAGTTGATGCGAGATAAAGCACATCTGTGGGAGGAACGTGTGGGAGGCAAACAAAAGCTCTGGTCCTGGCACGGTGCCGTGTGGCATTGTACAGATGTGGATTCCTGGACTGGTTGGACCGGCCGAGCAACTTCTGTTGGCTGCGGAACGAGACAGGACTCAATCACAAAGAATGAAGATGAAGTCCATGCCGAACAAGTTTAATGAAGTAATCATGTTTACACGTACACGGTCATAACGTGGGAGTTGGCCTGCGTGACCCTTTCTGTGCCTTAGTTCCTGTTTCCATGCTCTTATTTTGTAGTCGCTTCCTTTGTTGTTCCTTGTATTATTGTAGCTTGGTTAATATACAAGTCAGTTATGTAAACGGGACACTGTTGGATTTTTTTTGGTCAGAGCTTTTGCGTCAAAATAGGTGTTTCTCATGACGTCCGTTGTAGCTAGCTCATATTAACTCGGAAGAAATATGTCTTCATGTTTGACAGAAGGATGGAAAACTCACCAATATTTCAGAGTATTTCAGGCAGGGGTGAAAAAGTTCAGATTTTAGGGTTTTTCAAACACAAACCCCTAAAGTCACTCAGTAGTGCCCCCCCTAGTCCCACCCACTCGTTCCACAGATCTTCACAAAATTTATAGTGAAGGGCTGCACGGCGGACGAGTGGTTAGCACGCAGACCTCACAGCTAGGGGACCAGGGTTCAATTCCACCCTCGGCCATCTCTGTGTGGAGTTTGCATGTTCTCCCCGTGCATGCGTGGGTTTTCTCCGGGTACTCCGGTTTCCTCCCACATTCCAAAAACATGCTAGGTTAATTAGCCACTCCAAATTGTCCATAGGTATGAATGTGAGTGTGAATGGTTGTTTGTCTATATGTGCCCTGGGATTGGCTGGCCACCAGTCCAGGGTGTACCGTCTCACCCGAAGACAGCTGGGATAGGCTCCAGCACCCCCGCGACCCTCGTGAGGAAAAGCAGTAGAAAATGAATGAAGTCTACAATGAAAGGACACCAAAAACGTCTGAAGAACCCATGTTCCAAAACAAAGAGGAAGTCAGCCATTTTTATCCGTAGAGGCCATTTTGGGTAAAAATGAGGGACTTAGAGCAAATGAGCCCAAATGAAAATCAAACTTTGATGGTGAAAGTGGCTAGAGAAGATGAGATCTTCATCATCATTGGTTGGTTCATTTGATGTGATATCATTATTATTTCTTCCATACAGAAGAAGTCATGAATCCATGTTGCAGAAAAGTACGCATCACTTCACTCAACAGCGTCTGTATTTCGATGCAACAATGCGTGACGATTATGATTCTTTATTGGTTTGCATGTGCCGTGAACATGAGATACAATCATTTCAACATGGGAAATTCACTCGTTACAGTATCAAGCGTAAAATATGACAATAAAGCCATCATAAATAATAACTTGTTTTCAGACCACTACTTTAGTAAGTACAAATAGCTGCACAGTGGTAAGACACTGGATATTGCATATACTTCGTATATACCTGTAACACCTTTGGAATATTGCACAATTAGCATTAATTAGCATCTAAAGCAGCAAACCGCAAAAGATGAGCAACCCATCAAAATACATGACTGAGAAAACTACAAGTACAAGTACTACATTACTGTAGCTACAAGCATGTTGGGTTGTACATGACAACACCAATACGGTGGTACTCGCTCATTCTTATACAGTTTCTAGCGTTTTGGTAGATACGGTATCGTGTGTGGTGCTGAGCTGGGATTCGGGAATTGGGCTTTTGGGGTGATGGCCTGCTAGTTCGAGCCAGACCAAGACAGAAGAAGAATGCTGAGCGCAGTTGGACAGTGTAGAGCAGGGGTCTCAAACACGTGGCCCGCGGGCCAAATGTGGGGGGGGGGGGGGGGGGGGGGGGGTTTCTACATGAGCAACAAATTCAGCTCAACATCAGAAAATCATTCCACAATCGTTTGGAACGTTTCAAACAAAACATATCAGTATCACCAATACTGGCCTTCTACTTGGTATCAAATGGATACCAAAATGTGCAGTATCGCCCACCCCCTCTCTTTGTGTTACGTCGTGTCCCCAGAAGAGAAACCGAAAGAGCTATGAGGGTCTTTTTGTCGGAATGTTGACATGAAAGTTTCTTCTTCTCTTGTCGTCTGCTTTGTGTTGCTCGCCCGACCAGAAGGACGAGTCGGACAGTCTGGGATTTTCAATACACGGGAAACTCGATGACAAAGCCTGAGGCTGCCGACGCTTTGGCTGGAACAATCAAATAGTTCATTGTCTTCAATGGGACTTTATTCTCAGAATATTTTTGCGTTATTCCCATATTACAACTTTTCCCCCACTCAAATTAAAAAAAAAAATACAATATTTGTTTTCTCATACTATTACGCCTTAAAAAATGTTATATTTGAACTCTTTGTCATTGTTTTTCATGACCATATTAGCACCATTTGCCTGTCAATATTCTCATTCATAAAGTCTTTGTTTTCTCGGGGCATTCAATCCATCAGGTAGAGCTGTCCTATCTAGTCTGACTGCTGTGTGTCCCACCGAGTGTTTTAGCATGAACTCTCCCATATAAAGCCTGAATCAGAATCAGAATCCCACTTTATTTGTTGTTTATTTGTTTCTCATAATATTTTGACTTTGAAATGTAATGTTATACTCCTGAAATGATGCTAATTTTGTACATAATATTACACCATCATTCCTGTAAAATTGCAATGTTTTCTTGCGAGAGTACAACTTTTTTTCTCTTAGTATTTGGACTTTATTATTGTAAAATGACTGCTGGTTTTTCTACTTTTTCTACTCTAAGTTGCATTTCTAGAATGTACCACGGGCAAAAATAAATGCCTTCTCTGTGTCCGTCCTTCACCACCTTGCGGAGCTAAAAAAATGAACAAGTGATTGACTAATAAATAGAAATAAGAAATGACTTGTTTAAGAAGTGGCGTGTGTGACGTCAGCTAGCAAGAGTTGACTATTAGCTGAGAGTGATGTTACATTCATGAGACGACAGCCACCAGGAAGTACGCTGTCAATGCTGATATGTGATTTATGTCTAAGATGGATTGTTTTCTATTAGTGTACTATGTTGGGTATATACGTACTATGTAGTGTACTATGTTGGGTATATACGTACTATGTAGTGTACTATGTTGGGTATATACGTACTATGTAGTGTACTATGTTGGGTAATAGGAGTGTAACGATGACCACAGGGTGTTAACAATTCCATGTCTAATGACGGTAAAAAGTAGAAGGTCAACCAGGTTTTCTATGCTTTCAGTACAAAAATGTTCTATTTATGAATAATAATTGAATCCTACTTGGCGGAAATGGACTTATCACGATGGAGGCTGGAACCAATTTACCTACTGAAGAGCTTTAACTGAACTCAAATGCTGTATGGAAAATGGAAAATTATTGGTAAAGTGGGAATTTTGGAATGTACAAAATGTTTTGACACTGGAATGCTTTGATCTGGTTGAGAAATGTGGAAAAATTCTATTCATTTCCATGGGAATTTTGGAGCTGGAAAGTATGGAATCCTGAAGAAAATTTTGAAACTTTTTTTGTTGGAATAATTCGAATAAATCGTTAAATGTGGAAGGAGACTGATTCATTATCAACTCCTATACCGACTAGATTAGAAAGTAAGGTTTGGCAGTAGTCCGGAAGTCCTCGGAAAAAATTGGGAGTGTGACCAATCACAGCAAAGTGGGCGGGCTGTGGGTGGAATAGATGAAAACAGACCATTTTGGAAAATCCAGCTGAATAGGTGCAGATGCTGGAAGTTTTAGAAAGCTTTCTGTGCTGGTTATTGTGTGTAGCTGCTCTATAGGAGACCACAACTCAATACAAAGGGCCCCTTTAATATTATGACTTATTATTATTATGATGTAACTCAATCTAATTTTCCTAATATTCCCACGTTATTATAAACTGTCAGTTTATGAAGCATGAATTTGACATATAAAAAAAATATTTTCTAAAGTCATAATAGAAAATAGAATGAAAATTTTGGAAAATCGTTTTGGGGAAAAAGTCATAATATTATGAGAATAAAGTCCAAATATTATGGGAATAAAGTCATAACATTACAAGAAAAAGGAAATATAAATGTGGAAATATTTGAAAAGAAACAAAAAAGTGTAATTGAAGGCGAAAAGGTTTTTCACTACGTGCAAAATTTCAAAATTTTGAAAAATGGCAAACTTTTTTTATTGGAATAATTCGAATAAATAGTTAAATGTGGAAGTAGTCCAATTTTTTCTGATGCGGGCAATTACTCGTCCAAACGTTTTCATGTTGGAATGGTTTGAATTGGTTCCGAAACCAGAACGCGAGACAAATTCTTACTGAAAAATCATCTTTTGCTGCAGGTGATGTAGCATTGGAGAAAAAATAATGTTTGTTTTCTCACAGGAAATTTGTACCGTCTGTCAAATGTTGGCAGCATTTCTGGAAATGCTGGCTTTCCAACTGTGTTAAAGAGCAGCATTTCTTTTGCGATGCAGAAAAGTACACTTTCTGTGAACATGCACCACTTCCTGAACGCTGCTTCGTTTGGCTAGTTAGTTTGTTAGTTTGGCGAGTTGTCAAAGTGATCTTTCACTCAGCTAGCAACGAGTGAAAGAAGTCTTTGCCCGGAATACAAAGGCAGGGCGTGACTCTGACATTGTTGCCATCATGGACACATTTAATTACGTTCATTAAAAAGCCTGAGCAGCTGCAGTAAACAAGTCACACCCAATGCAATGCGGATGCTGAGGCCTTCACTTGTCACACTGACCAGAAACGCTATTCTGTCATCTTTCCTGTCCCCTTGTCAATAAGATTCAATGATAATTATGTCTTTGCATGTCAAGAACGGAACACGCTTTGCTCGTCCACATTCCGGAATGCCTTTCAAAGTCAACATCTTGATTGTCGCTTCTTAATCCTGGCTTGCTTCGAGACAGACAAGAACAGTCTCAGTCTCTTTTGCATGTTTATTTCAGCCTGCCGGGCCTCGCTAATCAAAACAGGGGTCGGGTGCAAGGATCCGCGACTGTTACTATCAAAAAGTACATTTTGCCCCTTCGGCCACTCGAGAAAAATAGTCTGGTGTCACAAAACATTGCCTTAAAACAACACGAATGGAAGTTGTTGTTTATTTTGGGGGTTTGGGGACCCCCCAAAGGGGCCTTAAAACAACCTGGATGGAAGTGAATGTGTAATGGATGCTAAGAAACGCCCAGATATAAATAAGGGACGTTGTTGTTTGTTTTGGGGGTTTGGGGACCCCCCAAAGGGTTGAATTATATTGAAGAATGAATCTTTCTGGGAAATTGAATTGCACTAATGTCTTTTGTGTAAAGTGTGTCGTTGACCTCGTTGGTTAAACCCCACTCCATGACGCCATAAGAAACACGCAGCAGAGTGAAATGTTTCTGTTTAGCTTGCCAGCTAACATGGTCTTTCATGGCCGCCGGTTCGAGCCCGTCATTTTGCTCCATTGTATCCCAACGACTGTCATTTGACACCACTGCCTTCTTCTTTGGAGGATAAATACACTGGGTCTTGCACCAGGTTCTCAGACCAGATCTGTCCTATCCAGTCCGACTGGTGTTTGTCCTAGCTAGTCTTTGATGAGAGGCGAAACGTCTTGTAAAACAACCTGAACAGTCCAGATGCAATCGATTTTGATGTCCATTTGATATCCCTGTTCTTCCTGTCTTGAGTGAGTTCTTCCTTCCATGTCGGCCCAGGTCCACATAAGACCCAAACGGTATGTTAAGATGACAACCTAAAACAGGAAGGTTTTTTTTCTTAAATTTGGTTTTTTTTGGACCTTCCAAAAAAATTGTCTGAAAATATCGATGACATGCACACCAGGCAAAGTGTTCCAAAACTACTGGGACTGGTTTCCAAATGTGGTGATGTGACCCCCGAGAGGAACGTGTGAACAGTTTGTAGTTTTTGACAATCCAGAAGCTAGAGGCTGATGCTTCTTTTGTAGATACGAAATCCATTTATCGGACCTTTGAAAGAAACTTTGCGACTGTCACTTTCCTCCACGGCAGCTTTGGTATCTTCTTTAGGCAAGGAGAAGGACGAAGACGGGCTGATGGTTTGAACGCCGACTGGTTGGTCCGCCACGGAGTTTCCAGACACAGAAAAGGAATCGGTACGTTTGACGGTATACTGGTAAAGCTTTTCCCTGAAAGCGCTACAGGTGTTTTGGTCTTTCCTAAAAAGCATAATGTAGCACTTTGGGAAGAAGTGACAGCCCAGGATTCCGTAGTTGGACATGAGTATGATCACCATCTCCACAGCTGGAAGATACACTCCAGATGTTGTGATGTACACGGGGATGAACAGCAGCCATGAGATGAGGTACAGCAGCATGCTGAAGGTGATGAATCTAGCCTCGTTGTACTGCTGTGGTAACTTACGGCCGATGAAAGCGCAGACGAAGCAAACGAAAGCCAACAGAGCGATGTAACCCAGCATCACCCCAAAAACCAAATACGACCCCTCATAGCAGTCTTCCAAAATAGTTTTGGGTTGCAAAATACTGTGACTGTATGGACTTTTGAGGACCAACCAGCTGATGCAAATGGCCGCCTGTACGCCCACACACGCGACGATAATCAAGACGGACTGGTAGACTTTCCGCAGAGCCCCCTGAACGTTGATGTTCAACTGGAATGCCAGGAGGATCTTCAGGGATTTGACCAGGATGCAAGACACGCACAGAGTGAAGCTGATGCCAAAGAGCACCTGTCGCATTTTACACTGGAGATGGTTGGGCTTGCCGACAAACAGCACGGCGCTGATGAAACTGACCACCAGAGAGAAGAGGATGACCTGGTTCAGGGGCCCTCCGGAGGCCTTCACCACTGGGGTGTTTCGCTGATGCACAAACAGAGCCGACACCATCAGAACCAGCACGATGCCCAGAGAGGAGAAGGTCAGGAGGACCACGGCGAAGCGGTCGTGCCACGAAAAGAAGATCCGCCTTTTACGCAAGCAAGTGGAACTTCCCTTGGGAGACCATTCTTGGGTGATGTCACAGCTCAGACACTGGTCCATATCTGGAAGGGGAAAGGAGGGAATCAAGAATTTTACGCTAAAAACAAAATTCTAATTCAAAAAAGAATTCATTCATAAATGATGACAAAATATTGAAAGAGAAGTTCATATGTAGTACAACTTTTCATTTTCAAGAAAGAAAAAGGGCCCAATTTCCTCCATTCAACTTTTGCACAAATCCAAGACTAAACAAAGAAAAATGAAAACAATTCATTGATCCGTATTCGGTGGAACCTCAGTTAGCGTCCGCCTTGGTTAGTGTGTTTTTGATTAATGCCTCAATTTTGCCTCGGCTGCGATTGCCTAACCACCGGTCCAGGGTGGACCCCCCCGAGTGGTTAGCGCGCAGACCTCACAGCGAGGAGACGAGGGTTCAATTCCACCCTCGGTTTGCATGTTCTCCCCGTGCATGCGTGGGTTTTCTCAAATTGTCCATAGGTATGAATGTGAGTGTGAATGGTTGTTTGTCTATATGTGCCCTGTGATTGGCTGGCCACCAGTCCAGGGTGTACCCCGACTCTCGCCCCGAAGACAGCTGGGATAGGCTCCAGCACCCCCGCAACCCTCGTGAGGAAAAGCGGTAGAAAATGAAATGAAATGAAAACAGCGTTGGGCCTAAAATGGAGCCTTGCGGCACCCCTTTAGTTGATGTTTTCCATCTTTACTTGCTGGACTCGGTTGTTTAAGTACCTGCCAAAGTAGTTACAGGAGTGTGATGACATATGAGATGTTGTCCATCTACTGTATTTGTTTAACAGTACTACTAACGTTACTGTAGGATTGTCTGGTATAACAGTACTACTAACGTTACTGTAAGATGTGTCTGGTATAACAATACTACTAACGTTACTGTAGGATTGTCTGGTATAACAATACTACTAACGTTACTGTAAGATGTGTCTGGTATAACAATACTACTAACGTTACTGTAAGATGTGTCTGGTATAACAATACTACTAACATTACTGTAAGATGTGTACTGTAAGATGTGTCTGGTATAACAATACTACTAACGTTACTGTAAGATGTGTCTGGTATAACAATACTACTAACGTTACTGTAAGATGTGTCTGGTATAACAATACTACTAACGTTACTGTAAGATGTGTCTGGTATAACAATACTACTAACGTTACTGTAAGATGTGTACTGTAAGATGTGTCTGGTATAACAATACTACTACTTTGAGTTATGATGACTGAAATGATAAAAACACATTTGTCAATCTGCCCCAAATTGAAGTAACATCCCTTCACTCCTTTTGAGATGTCCTGACATTGGTTACCATTATTTGCATGTGTGTGCGTGTGTGTGTGTGTGTAGGTTACCTGTATTTACCTGTATTGTTGGAGAAGTAGTTCTCAGTACAGTTAATACATTCATAACAACACGTATGTTGACCCTCTGCAGTTTTCTTGAACTCCCCAGGGATGCAGCTATTGGAGCATTTGGAGAATATTTGCTGTGGGAAGAACAAACGTGTGCATTTTTATTTCAAGCACGCTGCAAAAAATCCTAGGCCACCATTTGTTGTTTTAGCAACGCTATTGATGCTATTGATGCTATTGATGCTATTGATGCTATTGATGCTATTGATGCTATTGATGCTATTGATACTCAGGCCTAACATTCATTCATTCATTTTCTACCGCTTATCCTCACAAGGCTGCTGGAGCCTATCCCAGCTGTCTTGGGGCGAGAGGCGGGGTCCACCCTGGACTGGTGGCCAGCCAATCCCAGGGCACATATAGACAAACAACCATTCACACTCACATTCATACCTATGGACAATTTGGAGTGGCTAATTAACCTAGCATGTTTTTGGAATGTGGGAGGAAACCAGAGTACCCGGAGAAAACCCACGCATGCACGGGGAGAACATGCAAACTCCACACAGAGATGGCCCAGGGTGGAATTGAACCCGTGCTGTGACCGCCGTGCAACTATTGCTGTGAGTTTAGAGTTTCTTGAATTGGCTCATCGTTGTGCATTGTTTGATTTCCTTACTCAATCCATTCCATAGTTTGATTCCACATACTGAAATGCTATGGCTAGCATAACGTAGTCCTAGCATAGAAGTGTTTCAAATGTACTTCTTCCCTGAGATCATATTTCTCCTCTCTTGTAGAGAAGTATTGGATGACATTTTGAGCTAATTGCTTATTTTTAGCCTTATGCATTATTTTAGCTGTTTGAAGATGAACTATATCAGCAAGTTGAAGTATTTGTCATTTTACAAATAAGGAGTTAGTATGTTCTCTGTAGGCGGCATTATGAATTATCCTTACTGACCTTTTTTGCAGTACATTTAGCCAGTGAAGATTGCTTTTATAGTTATGATCCCATATTTCCACACAATAAGTAAGATATGGTAGAACCAGAGTAATATAATAATAATACAGTATTTAGAAAGCCAAAAAGGTTTTCTATGCTGTAACTATGAAAATGTTCCATTTATTAACAGTGAATCCTATATTGCAGAAATGAATTTAAGGTGTCCGGGTCCAGAGTCAAGTGGACGACTTGTATGCAAGTACTTCTTTGTGTTTATTAAAAGTAATCACAACGACCCACCTGTAAATCCTGAAAACGCTTGGCGGTGTCGCTGTCCATTACGGTGAAGCTGTTGTCATGCGTCAGGTACTCGGCCACGATGTCATTGACCTGAATTTTCCCTTCAACGGATGTCCACATGGTGACATCATAACCTTGGTTGATGTCTCCTTGGTTGTCAAAGGCGTACATCCTCCCTTGATGCTCAAACTCATGGTTCCAAAGTGCTTCTAGTACCTGCGGAGGAACAAATCATTTTCAATAGCGATAAAGATACGGGAATAAAGTTGTAAAACGGGAATGTGTGGATAATGAAGATGATGACTGTGGAGGATCTTGTCAGACGTGGCCTGAAGCACAGTCTAAAAATAGAATTTAACAACCAAAATGGAAGAATCTGTAGTAATTGTACAAGAATAAAGTCAAAATATGACAAGAAAAAAGTGATAATTTTACAATCATAACAATTCAATTCAGTTGAATTCAATTTGTTTCTAAAGCAGTTATCACGTGAAAACAGAACCAACTGAAACCACACGAGGAATTAGGCGAGGAAAAACTCCCTCTGGGGATGAAACCTCGGACAGAAGCCAAGCTCTGTGGGGCGGCTGTCTGTCTCGACCAGAGCTGGAAAGTCCAAGCAACATAGTGGAGTGTTTCTGCTACTAGCTTATCAGGGGTCCATTCTAACTGTATGCTTTAGAGCAGGGGTCTCAAACACGCGGCCCGCGGGCCAAATGTGGCCCGCAGGACACTAGTTTGAGGCCCCCGCCTTGATATGAAAGTTGAATGTTTAAGTTTGATATGGATGCTGTATGGTATCATGTACCCAGAAAAAATGATTACGTTTGATTCATGTTCATGTTAAAGGTTAAATAACTGTTAATAGTTATCCTCCCTATCCGTGTGGAAGTGGTAAGTTTTTGGCTATTTAAGTTGAAAGGAAATAACTTGAAGGCTACTGTTTAGGTGGCTAGCTCTCTAGTTTGCGAGTTAGCATGTGTCTCAAGACCCTGCAGTTGCGCAATATGTTGTAAATAAAAAGAGCATAAATGTGACTATAGTCGTGTTAATATTTCAAGTGCCTAGAAGTCTCTTGCCAATCCAGATTTCCATGCAACGTCATGATCTATGTAGGAAAACAACCACAAGAAATGAATTTCATCTGAGATTCTCATGTGATGCCCCAAAAATGAGATGATATCATTATGGCAGTCTTTTCATTTTACATGGGGCAAGTTGGGGCAAGTAGTTCTCACCTTAAGGATTCCCCATGGGCAAGTCATTTTTGGTTTTAATGTAGAGCCCTGATATATTTATGAAAAACCTGATATCAAATGCTTGTTAGGTTTTGGAATTGAACCCGTGTTTTTGAGATACAATGTGCCCTCTAGTAGTAAGTCGGAAGAACTTAATTGACTTAACTGAATTTTAGTTTTCTTTGGATTTTTGCAGCTCTTTCACAGCATTAATTCAAAAATGTGCAAACACAGAAGCCTCTTATAGATGACGTAATTTGTCAGGTTGCTTTCGTGTTTACTTTCTATTTATTATTTGGATTTATGATTTCCTTTGTGTTTATTTCAAGACAGCACTACCAGGAATCAAATGGTTCCTCATTGTTCTTCCTGGCAGATGTCGTCCTCCAACATTTTTGTCCTCTGTCGTTTTGATTCCCGCTCTGTGTGTGTGTGTGTGTGTGTGTGTGTGTGTGTGCGTGTGTGTGTGTGTGTTTGTGTGGCGTCTTTGTCATACCATTTGCAGCCCGTGGCTCCTTTTTTTTTAATTGGCCTGTGGCACATTCTAAAAATAGACTTTAATAAGTAAACCTAAAATAAAACTCAACAACAGCAAAAATGGAAAATCAGCAGTAATTTGATAAGAATTATATAATATTGACAATATAATATTAGATATATAATATTATTCATTCATTCATTTTCTACCGCTTATCCTCACGAGGGTCGCAGGGGTGCTGGAGCCTATCCCAGCTGTCCACCCTGGACTGGTGGCCAGCCAATCCCAGGGCACATATAGACAAACAACCATTCACACTCACATTCATACCTATGGACAATTTGGAGTGGCTAATTAACCTAGCATGTTTTTGGAATGTGGGAGGAAACCGGAGTACCCGGAGAAAACCCACGCATGCACGGGGAGAACATGCAAACTCCACACAGAGATGGCCCAGGGTGGAATCGAACCCTGCTGTGAGGTCTGCATGCTAACTCACTCGTCCGAATGTTGACAATAATATATTTGAGCATCAATTTGTTGACAATAAATATTTCAAAACGCACCTTTCATTTCTTCTTCATTTCTTCCTTAACATTCCTTAACATTCCTTAACATTCCTTAACATTCCTTACCTCCCAAGGTTGCAGGCTGCCTGGCGCCTTGCAGTCTCTGCTCCTGCAGATGGACGCCACAGCTTGAGCGACGGCGCTCACGGCCATTTCAGTACTCAAGGTCAAGGCCTTGTTGGTGTTTTCTTTGAGGGTCTTCACCACTTCAGATGCCAGGCCAGCATCTCCAGAAAGGCTACTTTCATTCACCACGTGGAAGACTTGTTCCAGGAAAGGGTTGTTCAACGTGCTCTTGTATCCGGTCGTCTCCACCTGGTTCAGGTACTCGTAGAAAGAGAGCAGGTTTCCCGTCTTGAAGTTGAATCCCACAACGTGTCCGATGTCTTCAAGACTTATATCCCCCTGCACATGGCCCGAGGAGGACCAACTATCGCTGGCCACCCACACTCTTCTCATGTCCCCCATGCTTTGTCCCGTTCTCAGCATCGTGTTCCTCAGCTCCTGGTAAAGGTCTCTCATCTGACTTGACGTTACAAAAGACACGATGACCTGTGCTTTGGGGTTTTGGGAGATGGTTACTGCAGTCTGTTTGATGGCAGAGGTCACCGTGCCATCTGAGCCGGTATGGGGCAGGATAGACCTGAATGCTATACAGATCCCGTTCTCAGACGCTTGAGATGCAAAACGCTCGAGCGCCGAGCGTCCGTAGTCGCCATCCGTGACAACTATTCCCACCCAGTTCCAACCGTTGAGGTTGAGAAGCCGGACCATGGCGGCCGTCTGGTGTTCGTCGTTAGGAACCGTCCTCATGAAAGTCGGGAAACGCCGCTTGTCGCTCAGAGTCACAGATGTTGATGAGTAACTTATCTGCGGAAAACAAACACATCGTTTGGCCATCAGGGACACAAGGCTGGATCTGACATAGCTGACATAGCCCGGGGTTAGGGTTAGGGCTTAGGGTTGGGGGGGCTTAGGGTTGGGCCTAGGGTTAGGGTTAGGGGGGTTAGGGTGAGGGTAGGGTTAGGCTTAGGCTTAGGCTTAGGCTTAGGCTTAGGCTTAGGCTTAGGGTTAGGGGGTTAGGGTTAGGGGGTTAGGGGGTTAGGGGGTTAGGGTTAAGGTTAGGGGTTAGGGTTAACCCTAAAATTGGTAATGGTAATGGTTTAATTTCATTTGAACATGCATCAGATTCCAATTGAGTGCATCCCATAATCAGTTCCCAGTTCCACATGTCCAAAAGGAGTAGGAAGAAGCATTCATTCATTCATTCATTCATTTTCTACCGCTTTTTCCTCACGAGGGTCACGGGGGTGCTGGAGCCTATCCCAGCTGTCTTCGGGCGAGAGGCGGGGTACACCCTGGACTGGTGGCCAGCCAATCCCAGGGCACATATAGACAAACAACCATTCACACTCACATTCATACCTATGGACAATTTGGAGTGGCTAATTAACCTAGCATGTTTTTGGAATGTGGGAGGAAACCAGAGTACCCGGTGGACGGTATTGGGGAATTATACCAGATAACTTTGGTAAGATCAAGAAAACTTAGATACAACATGACTGACAACATCATATTGATTGACAAGATAGACTTAGGAGATCCATAACAATCGTTATCTTTCGTGTCGCTTTAACCCTTAGATGCATAAGTGGGTCAAAAATGACCCGCTCAGGTTGTTTTCTTCAAATATCTTTGTAATGAAAAAATTTTATCATTTCATATTCCAGGTATTCCTCAAAAATCCTATTTTTGATATCATGCCATTCACATTTTTAACTTATCTTTTATACATTTTAAGAAATTGTAGTTTTTGTGTTACTACCCCAACCTTCCATAAGTGGGTGAAAAATGACCCGGTCAGGTTGTTTTCTTCAAATATCTTTGTAATGAACAATTGTTATCATTTCATATTCCAGGTATTCCTAAAAAAATCCTATTTTTGATATCATACCATTGACATTTTGAACTTCCCTTTATGCAACACACAATGGATCCTCCCATTTTCTATTGTTGTACGGGGTCATTTTCTTTTTCAAAGATGTAAAAAAGTGAAAAATGAAGATGTTTCTAACATGAAATCATTCTTGTGTGGTCCTAAATATAATACTAAATATCATACAAGTGATTATTCCTAACCAAAATGGCAACATTGTCATAAAAAGGCATTGATTCTAGTATGGGTGATTTTTGACCCCCTTATGGAAGAGTGGAGGGTCCAGTCACTGGTGCATCTAAGGGTTAATTAGCATCAGCTAGGCTACCGTTCTGGGTGTTCTGGGTGTTGTGGGTGTTGTGGGTGTTGTGGGTGTTGTGGGTGTTGTGGGTGTTGTGGGTGTGTTTGTGGATCGATACTCATACTCAACACTCACCTGAGGGATCATGTCGAGGGTCAGCTGCCTGGCAACAGCAATAGACATTTCGGAAAAAGCAGCGCCGATGACGGCGACAACCGGCTGCTCGCACGTAGGGGCACACTGTGCCTGCTGGGTGAGGGCGGCGGTGGCCCTGAGACCCGTGCTGACGTCTGTGCAGGAGTCTTGGATTTGATAGCCCAGCGTGACGTTAGCGTCCATCAGCAAAGGAGATTGATTCATCTTCTCGATGGCGTTGATCATAGCCAGAGTGAGCGCCACCGTTCCAGTTTTGAGCCTGTGTGAGCAATTATTTATTAATACCACAAATTCAGATTTTAGGGTTTTTAAACACGAACACCCAAAAAACCCCAAATGAATATGACCAGCATGCCCAGCGGGAGCTTTTGTTTCATGCGAAACGATCTTGCCTTCTTCTCCATCTGGTTTAAGTTGCTCCAAAGCGTTGGTAGTCCCACAAGGCCCATGCAGTCACAGGTATCATTTTTATGATCACCAGCTGACTCTCACAGCAATACAGTACATACAGTACATACAGTACATACAGTACATACAGTACATACAGTACATACAGTAGCAGTAGCAGTAGCAGTACATAAGGAAGTGGGGCTATCCTGTGAGGGCCACACGGTGAAAAATGAAAGGAAGTGGAAGAATTTATACGTCATTCAACAATACGGGGGAAAAAGCATTTTATTATAATCAGATTTTCTCAATTATATTTTTTTCCACATTGGTGCTGTTTTTTGTTTGAATTTTATTAAATGTAATATTTAAATTTTCATCTTAAATAGGGTCTTTAGGGTCTAAATCTCTGTGAATTTTCTTATTATTCTTATTATTATTTATTATGACTTTATTCCAATTATATTTTGAATTTATTCTCAAAAAATTACAGCTGTTTTTATTTCTTTCTGCTGTTGGTTTTTTTCCAATTAATTCAATTTCCAGCCCTAACCCTTAAACCCTAACCCCGAACTCTAATCAGAACCCTCTAACCCTAACCCTAACACCTGAACTCTAATCAGAACCCCCTAACCCTAACCCTAACCCTAACACCTGAACTCTAATCAGAACCCCCTAACCCTAACCCTAACCCTAACACCCGAACTCTAATCAGAACCCTCTAACCCTAACCCTAACACCCGAACTCTAATCAGAACCCCCTAACCCTAACCCCGAACTCTAATCAGAACCCTCTAACCCTAACCCTAACACCTGAACTCTAATCAGAACCCTCTAACCCTAACCCTAACCCTAACACCCGAACTCTAATCAGAACCCTCTAACCCTAAGCCTGTAACCCCTAACTCTAACCCTAATCCTAACCCTAACGCTAACCCTCTAACGCCTAACCTCTAACCCAAACACCCAACTCTAACCCTAACGCTAACCCTCTAACCCTATCCCCTAACCCTAACGATCTAACCAGAACCCCCAACCTCCTAACCCTTTAACCTTAACCCCTAACTGTAACCCTAACCCTAACCTTCTATCCCGCTGACCCTCTAACCCTAACTCCTAACTCTAGCCCTAAACCCAAAACCCTAACCATCTAACCATCTAACCTTAACCCCTAACGCTAACCCCTAACCATCTAACCAGAACCCCTAACTCTAACCCTAAGTCTGAACCTCTAACTCCAAACCCTGTAACCCTAACCACCAAGTTTTAAACTGTCAAACCCTAACTTCCTAATACCCCATCATATTTTTTATGTTATATAACATTATCAAATTTCACCAAACTTCTTTTCCCCAAATGACAAGTTTATTTCGTTTGTTTGTCATACCTATGGACTATTTGGAGTCGCCAATTAGCTGAGCTAGTTTTTGGAATGTGGGAGGAAACCGGAGTACCCGGAGAAAACCCACACACGCATGCACGGGGAGAACATGCAAACTCCACACAGAGGGTGGAATCGAACTCGGGCCTCGTGTTTCCTAGCTGTGTGGCCTACGCGCTAACCACTCGTCCGCCGTGTAACCCGTTTATATTTATTTGGGTTGTCAATTTCTTTTTCAACCTTATTTATACATGCTAACCACCACAAATATGTTTGCAACATAATATAATACTAGAATTATAATATTACATTCAAATGCTAAATAATAACATATCCATAAATATATAATAAATAATATAAAAATAAATAAATATAATAAAAATATACTGTATATTATACTCTATATCATATTAACACATAAATACATAATAATAATAATGAAAATGAATAAGGAATAAGAAGTACAAAAATATTGTCATGATGACAAACTTACCCAAAACACGTGTGAACGTGGGGAGCAAAGGTCTCATCGTTTTTGTCAACGCCTCGATGAACCGGGAATATTCCTCCGATAACAACATCCCCCATGGCTGTTACTCGGAATGCTTTAGTATCATTCTCCGAGGCATCGCCTTCCCTCAGAATCATACAGACAATAACTATGTGTACAAACATGAGGGAATAAACAGAGGCCATAGTGTCGCCTCTGCTTGTGTGTGTTTTATGAAAAGAAATTTCCCTCCCTCCTTCCTTTCTTTCTTTCCTTCTCTCTTTCTCTCTTTCTCTCTTTCTGGCTACACGGCACCTCTTCACCTCAGGCAAGGTGAGACATTTGGAAGCATCTTTGCTTCCTCATTCACAGACCTCATTCTCATTTTCTCTCTCTCTCTCTCTCTCTCTCTCAGCGTCATGCGTGCCCTGCCCACGCATGACGCTGTGCTTCATCAACATACAGCATTACTCGTTGTGCATAATCATATTTTCGTCAGGCGCTGACTCATTGAAAAAGGATTAGGGCACGGTGGCAGGAAGTGCTCTGGAAATAAAATGAACACTTTCTGGTCATAAATAATAGTAAAAATATACACTCCCATAGACTACATGAGTCCAAATAAACCCTCAAATCAAATCAAACCTCTGCAAAGAATTCAAAAACAAATATATACATAAATATATTGGGGGATTACACACATATGCTAAGAAGATACATTATATATATATATATATATATATATATATATATATATATATATATATACAGTAAATATAATTCAATTTGACATACATGGCAAAAATTTGAAAAAAAATTAGTCCTTTAGTATAGTAAAAATTTTCTTCATCGAGTTTAATTCCAGAATATTTTGACATTATTCTCTCAATATTATAACTTTTTCCACAACCTACTTTCCTTGTAATGTTTTTTTCTTGAATATTTCAACTCTTTGCTACTAAAGTGATTTATTTTATTTTATTTTTCCTCATAATATTATGAGTTTATTTTCAAAAAATTGCAAATATATTTGCCATCGGAATACAACTTTTTTCCTTGAATATTTTGACTTTATGCAACTTCTTTCTCATAATATTTAGCTTGTATTTATTTTTTCCATTTGAGCTGTTGTTTTTTTTCCAGCAATTTAAACTTTCAAATTTTTTTAAATAAAATTTTGACTTCATTCACTTTTTTCCCCTGCCTAATTAAAAAAAACAACAATTTGCAACTTTATTTGGTTTTGTTTGTTTCTCATAATATTACAACAAAAACAATGAATACATTTCTTTAATATTTCAGTTCCATTCTACTAAAATGACATTATTTTTTCTTCATGATATTATGAGTTTATTCTGGTAAAATGTCAATATTTTTTTTTTACATTTAACCTCTTCATTTCATATGGTTAGCCTTTTTTTGCTTTTGCAACTATTTTAATGTTTTCCTTGTAAATATTATTCTATTAATTATGATTATATTACGGTTGTTTGTCTATATGTGCCCTGTGATTGGCTGGCCACCAGTCCAGGGTGGACCCCGCCTCTCGCCTGAAGACAGCTGGGATAGGCTCCAGCAGGATAAGCGGTAGTAAATGAATGAATTATTTTACTACCATGGTAAGATATTTTCACTTTATTCTTCTAACATTATAAAACTGTTCTGAATGTAATTTTCCTAAAATTACAACATCATTCATTTATTTCATTTGTATGTTTAAAAAAAAATCTGTTTTCTTTAATATTTCGTCTTTCTTCATCTAAAACGATATGCTTTTTCCTCAGAATATAACGCCTTTTTCTTGGAGATTGCAATGTTTTTTTCTTAATATTTTGTTTTCTCTTTCATTTTTATTTGTAGAGTGCATGACATTATATACAGTATATATGTTGATGATATGGACAAAGAGCAATTCATTTAACGATACCACATCAAAGTAAATCAACAATAATCAAAACATAATATCTGTAAATAATATAACCCCTGATAGTGTCAATATGCAGTATGATGATAACTATCGTCAAAGCGAGCGCCGTTGCCTCCCCCGTCCGCCAGGTGGCAGTAACATCGGCCGGCTCAGGCTAATCAGCAAAGAAAGATGGAGGCGGCCGTGTTCATTTTGTCGCTAATCGACTGTTGTGCGCTGATTTTCCTTGCGGTGTATTTTGTATCCTTTCCGGTGTTGCTTTGTCATGTAGACGTACATGGAGCTTATTTGTGGACGTCAGTAGCCATTGTGAATTTCGTTTTCCGTATCAGAAAATGAGCGGAAAAGCTGCTTCGATGCTAATCGGTTAGCCACCATGCTAGCGTGTCACTTGGGAAATACTGGTTATTTTTACACTCGTAAAAGTCTAAGTCTGTGAGTAGTAAGCGGAAACACTATTTTCTGAAGCACGGCAGAAATGAGATATAATGAGATATATTCGCAATTTCAAGTTATTCTACATTTCATGTGGAAATCTGGACGTCTGGTATTGGCCACTTGATAGGCGACACTGGATGTGTCGATAATGTTGATATCAAATGTGTTGACGTGATTTCGTTGTTAATGATTCATGTCACCTTGACAGAAAATTCAGATCATCACCTTGTCTGATTTAGAATGTGACTACATCAACGCCAGGGCCTGCTGCTCCAAACTCAACAAAGTAAGTCTGGACCGTTAGCTCGTTTGCCGTAAATAACATCTTTCACATGCTGATATCGTGGATTGCTAAGGTATTGCCTGCGTTATCATTCACTGTCCGTGTCTTGTTATCAGTGGGTTATTCCAGAGATGGTTGGCCAGTGTCTCTCCACGCTGCTGATGTTTATTTCCACGCACTGGTTCATCTTCCTCCTCAATCTCCCAGTAGCAGCCTGGGACATTTATAGGTAAAGTGGCCATGTTCCTCCTCCTCCATGAACACCATCCACTGGTCCACGTAGTCCATGATGCACTGCAGGCAAACCTTGGTATCATTTGGTTTTTGGCGACCCTATACCCTAACAAAGCAGTCTATCTATTTTTGATTGAGTTTGACTGCTCATTTGTAATTTGATAAAGGAGCTGAGAAAAACGGGTGTAAAAAAATGGATGTACGGGCAAGACCTCATCAACAATAAGTTCCATCCCTTCCTCATTTATGCTAATGCTAATGCTAATGGTTTTATTTCATTTGAACATGCATCAGATTCCAATTGAGTGCATCCCATAATCAGTTCCCAGTTCCACATGTCCAAAAGGAGTAGGAAGAAGCAAAGCTTATTAAATCCTACCCCTCCATCTGGTACTTTTACAATCACTAACTGTTACATTTGTTCACTTCCTGCTTTCCATAATACAGTTTAAGGTTGTTTTTTTAATTTATTTTTTAATATATATATTTTTTAATAATTGTCCTTACTCAATCCATTCCATAGTTTGATTCCACATACTGAAATGCTATGGCTAGCATAACGTAGTCCTAGCATAGAAGTGTTTCAAATGTACTTCTTCCCTGAGATCATATTTCTCCTCTCTTGTAGAGAAGTATTGGATGACATTTTTAGCTAATTGCTTATTTTTAGCCTTATGCATTATTTGAGCTGTTTGAAGATGAACTATATCAGCAAGTTGAAGTATTTGTCATTTTACAAATAAGGAGTTAGTATGTTCTCTGTAGGCGGCATTATGAATTATCCTTACTGACCTTTTTTGCAGTACATTTAGCCAGTGAAGATTGCTTTTATAGTTATGATCCCATATTTCCACACAATAAGTAAGATATGGTAGAACCAGAGAGCAATAAAGAGTGTGGAGTGATTTCTGATTGACAACTAATTTTGCTTTGTTCAATACTGAAATATTTCTGTCCACCTTATGTTGTATATTTGTAATATGAGGTTTCCAGCTCATATTTTCATCCATAGTGATATATTTATTTATATATACTATACATTGTTTTTTGCATGTAAGTGTATTTTTTCCTCATTTTTGTGTGTCCAGAACGGATTGATTACATTAGCACCGATGTGATGAAGTTGCATAGATTTTTTCAAACCTTCTGGCACAAACAAATAATGACAAATATTTTGTTAGCGTTTTGCTTTATGGAAACAATGCAAGGCAACGTGCAACAAAATGTCATTATGGCGGCTAAATGGAATATTTTTATAGTTAAAGCGTAGAAAACCTGTGTATGACCTTCTAAATACGCCTAGTGACCAGTGTGGAATACTAAATATCTAAATATCACAACTTCAATCTGTTTTCTGAATGCCTCATATTTGTATTTTACTTCATTTAGCCATTTGTATGCTTGTAAATGCTTACTTTAGACCACAAATATATCAAATCTGCTCAAATATGCATATTTTGTACTACTTATAAACCGTATTCAACCACAAAATGATTGAACGTGATCGTTGGGCTCTAATTTAATTTCATATTTATGCACGTACCCCACTTTGGGAACCTAGGATTCCGATGCTACAATCAATGGAATGTTGTGTATCATATGCAGCTCATACGCGCCATCAAAAGAGAGCAATGGTTTGCCCCAAAATGGGAAGCTGTGTTGGAATAGTGCGGTTCATACTTAACACCACAAGATGGCACTGTTTCCACACTGGTTTTCCAGTCTACCTAATTATGGTGCCATGCAAAGGGGGGGAAATGATTTATTATTATGACATATATGATGATGCATTAGTGGTTACTTTGGTCTCAACAAAAGGAGAGACTTGTGCTCAGGCTCAAGTGAAGCTGCTAGCAGTTTGGGGTGACATGAGATGAGGCGACACGGGATTGGCTCAACTCCATTCAATTGATTGTGTGATTATTATTATTTTTTTATTTTATTTTATTTGGACAAATATATGAAACATTACAGTGCATTTCTTACATCAATGAAAATATAACTTTCCATTATTTCCATTTGTATTCAACTATCTGATCACAAGCCCAAAAAGGAGAAAAAAGCTTCTAAATGCTATAATTAAATTATAGAAATATAATTCTAACTAAAATCTATTATTATCATTGTAGTATTATTATTGTTATTATCATTATAATCACTATTGTTATCATCTTTATCATTATTACCATCATTATAATCATCAGTAATATTACCAATTTCATCATTATAGTTGTAACAATTTTTGGATTTTTTAAAATTATTATTTAGTTTGACAGACTTCATTGCTTCTTGTAGAATGCTGTATCATTCCATTTGTTGTTTTCTGAAATCTGCAGTATTTGTGCTTTTATTGTCAATTTATTAGCCCACTTTCTTGATTGATTTCTGATTTCTGATTAATTTATCATAGACTCACCGACACCGTAGATGCCCCAGATAGGACTGCGTCATATGGAAAGCAACAGGAAAGGTTAACCGCTTGTTGTCCTTGCAGGTACGTCAAGGTCCCGATGGGAAACATGGGCGTGTTTGACCCCACTGAGATCCACAACCGGGGTCAGCTCAAGTCTCACATGAAGGAGGCCATGATTAAACTGGGCTACCACCTGCTTTGCTTCTTCATTTACTTATACAGGTAGAACACGCACACACACACACACACGCACACACACACACACACACACGCACACACACACACACACCTGAAGTCACATTTCCATGAACACGGCGTTTGTTTTTGCAGCATGATACTGGCTCTGATCAATGACTGAAACCACCTGTCAGACTCCTGGATTGGACCCCATGTAGAACCTCCCCGACTCAACCCGAACAATCTCATGGATTTTTGACCAACAATCAAATTGCGTGTGTTTCTAAGAATACTTGAAATCTCAAACTGGGCCAAACATCGTAACTCCCACGGTTTCATGTTGTCATTTGCACTGACATTATCGGAATCTTTATTTTTATTTTTTTTTATGTGCGTCTGTATCGCACACACGTACAGTGGAACCTTGGTTAGCGGCAAAGATTTATTCCAGAGGGTCCGACTCTAACTGAAACGGATGCTAACCAAATCATAATCGTTTCCCATAAGAAATCCTGTACATTCAATCCAATTCATCCCATCCAGAAAGCTAAACTGTTTTTGTAGTTTTACATCCTCACAAAGGTCGTAGGCATGCTGGAGCCTATCCCAGCAGTCTTTGGCGTAGTCAAATATCACACCTTCACTCTTTCATGTTCAAAAAAAATTGCTCATTATTAGTGGAAACGTGCATATTTTAGCTAATTGTACTTATTCTTGGCCTAAATGACGTAAATTAGGTCCTGAATTAGGTTTCAACTATCCCGATACAGTCCAACACCTCATTAGCGATATCAATTGATACCAACACTTTTTCACTGTGATGTCACAAATAGACACTGTTGCTACAAAATAAGACAAATACCACAATGCAATGCGAGCTGAAGAAAAAGTGGCATGTCTCAAGAAAAGGCATTAAAAACCACGAGCGATTCCAGGAAGACGCCTTACTTGCCCCTCGCTTAACCAGCGTCCGTTGCCACTTCAAGCTATTTTCCTGAGACCCTGCGCTTTTATTATGAAGGCAGGAAGTGTGCTGTTTTGTGTCTTTGGGCAGAAAAAGTGCCTCCCGAGCATAAAAAATATCTTGCATTTTGATTTGGGTGGGGGGAAAAAACTGCAGGCTTTTCCTCTCTATGGAAGGACGGCACTCAGGATGACACGTCTTGTATAGCAGACATGCTAGCAGCAGCCTCACCTGATCAGGAAATGTTCAAATTCATCGATTTTTACTTCAACAAAATGTTCAAAATGATTGGACTCATAAATTGAGAATGCAAATATTCATGTTTGTTTTATAAGATCATTATTATTATTATTATTAGTTTTTATTTTTCATCATGACTGCTGAGACTCTGCCTCCCCTGACTGCACAAAACACATTTTTATCGTTTTATTATTGTATTTATTATTTTGCTATTGTAGTTCTACGTGCTTACGGCAATTCAAAATGGTGAATGAAATTACCATCATTGAAGACGTGATAGTTGCCAGACGTGGACACCACCTGCCTGTTTTGCCATGACTTATTTCTTGATTTATATACTTGACACTCACTTCAAGTACTTTTTGAAAAATAAGCCAAAATGGAGCCAAAGAAAAGTGTTTTGCAGCGTGAGGAAAATTCAAGCAATAACTCATGGCAAAACAGGAAGGTGGCGTCCGTGTTGATCTTGCTTTGTCTTTGGCAACCATCACGTCTTCGGTGAAGGTTGAGTCAACTTAAACGTTCATTTATTCCTTTCATTCAGCATTGAGATGCATGTAGAATTGCTTTATGCTTGTAAAACTACAACAACGTGTGCTAACGGTGTTAGTTAGCAAAAAGCTAACCGCTTCCAGTTTGATGCGTTAGCAAGCCAAGACTGCTCACAGGGACATGATGTGATAGAAAAATGATTTATTTTACGTTAGCTGGTAAAACGCGCAGCACAGGATGTTTACCGTACTCAGACTTGCCAAAACTTGCATCCTCACAAGTATTTTCTCTAAATGATGGCTATACTAATAATAATATTTTCTCTAGTTGATGGCTATACTAATAATAATAAATATTTTCTCTAGTTGATGGCTATACTAATAATAATAAATATTTTCTCTAGTTGATGGCTATACTAATAATAATAAAAACTAACTATTAATAACTAATAATATGAAAAAACAATAAACATGGCATCAGTAGGCTTCATTGAGTCTGGACATCATACACTCCCCCCATTCCATTGGGGGCATGGGGGCCGTCTTGAGGAGCCAAACAAGACTAACGATGATTGAACGCCACCAGTGTTAATTTCTTTTTTTTTTTACATTTTGAGTTTCACAAATAAAAGTGAAAAAGCAAATATTGTCTTTGCTTCATGTGTCCTTCATATGACAAATACTTGATGCCAGTAGCCTTGCTTCATGAGATGGAGCGGCTTGTCTT
This sequence comes from Doryrhamphus excisus, assembly GCF_030265055.1. NCBI lineage: Eukaryota > Metazoa > Chordata > Actinopteri > Syngnathiformes > Syngnathidae > Doryrhamphus > Doryrhamphus excisus. The sequence continues at coordinate 17,211,622 of NC_080482.1, read as the reverse complement.
AGTTCAGGGATCTCCAACATGTGGACCGCAGCTCAGGTTTTATTATATATTTTATTATACCCTCGCAATATCACACTTTTAAGTTTTTCAGAACTGAAGATATGTCTGTTGGGTGGTAGACACTGTTAGGACTCTATTAGTCAAAACATACGGAAATACAAGTCATATGTCCTATTCTGGTCACAAGGTGGCAGTAATGACACAAACCGAAAAAGGTCTCCTCCAAGCCAGTGTGGAAGTGGTACAACTGAACAAGAAGGGATTTTTAAACCCTGAATGTTTATTTCAAATATGTTTACAGGACAATACACAACAGTACAATCACTTGTGTAAATCACACGTTAAAATGTCAAACGGCGTCTGGCAGAAACCACCTGCAAGCAAAGGAAGTTCCTACTTTGAGAAGCCCCAAGTACACAAAGAACAGAAATTAGAAGCAGAAAGTAGAACACCACAGCTGGGACTGACTCGTGTGTGTGTGCGTGTGCGTGTGCGTGTGCGTGTGTGTTGGGTGATGACGTGTGGACAGATAAACAGGCTTCCAAGTACAAGTGAGGCAAGTGCAGTCTTTCTGAAAAATGTATAAAAGCAATTTCTAATGTTAGATATTCCTTATAGACATGAAACGACTCCTCCCGTGTGAATTTACTTCCATTTTTTGTGTCGTGTAAATATTCCCGTAACAGTCACACAACTCCAAAATAAAAATCCAGGAACCCTGTGACGCATTTCCTGTTGTCCCGTCCGACACATGCCATAAGACAAATATACAGCACATACGACAACAGAAACCAGATTTGTACAAATTCACCGTTTGGCTTTTTTTTTTACACGTTCAACATGATTTCCTTTTTCTCCGTGGTCACGCGCTCTTCCAGGGAAGAGGAACGCTGTGGTGAAAGGGATTCAAACATTCACGCCCAGCACGTCCACCGGTGTCGGGTGTATTTGGAGCACTCCGGTTCAGCGGTTCTAGACGGGCCCCCACGCACGCCAAGTGAAAATAAACGCACAGCTGCAACGCCATGAGAGGATTAGCATTACAAATGAATCCAGGTCGGGAAGTCAAAGTCCGGAATGACGCCAAAAGTTCAAGTTCTATTTGCTGGACGCTATGAATCAGGGGTGTCCAAACTTTTTCCAGCAAGCGCCACATACCGACAGATGAAAAGAGAAGATAAGAGCTTTGATATATTCCAAGAAAAAGTCAAACTTTGTCTTATAAGCGGAAAAAGCAGTTTTTTAGTATCCACTTTTTTTGATACTTTTTACAATTTTTGCTGCCTTTTTACGGTTATAAAAATGTTATTTAAAAAAAAAAACTTGTACAATGATGGGATTAAAGTCATAATATTACAAAAATAGAAAGAAAAAAATATTACAGAAAATATTAATATTAGAATAATATTAATATTAACAAATATTACAGAAAAAACAGGTTGTTAGGTTGGGGAAAAAGTTATAAAGTCAAAATATTCTAGGAATGAAGTCATACGGTTATAAAAATGTTATTACTTATAACTTAAAAACATAACATATCAGAATGTGTTATTTAAAAAAAACTTAAAAACAACATATAAAAATATGTTATTTAAAAAAAAAAACTTGTGCAATGATGGGAATAAAGTCATAATATTACAAAAATAGAAAGAAAAGAAATATTACAGAAAATATTAACAGATGAAAAGAGAAGCTAAGAGTTTTGATATATTCCCAGAAAAAGTCAAACTTATAAGTCTTATAATGTCTTATAAGTGGAAAAGCATATTTTTAGTATCCACTTTTTTTTATACTTTTTCCAATTTTTGCTGCCTTTTTTCCCCCCAAATATTTCAGCCGCCTTCTTAAATAATCTTCATGTTCTTTTCATAATTTTATGACTCCATCCCCAAAATATTCCCTCACCTAATTCTCCAAAATCTTTCTCAATTTACAATTTATTAAAATGATTTTTTTTCAGTATTTCACAACTAAAATGACATAATTTTGCCTTCATTTTCATAAAATTTTGACTTTTCTCCACCATTTTTAAAAACTTTTTTCATACTAATTTTCTTCCTTGTAATTCTGACATTACTCCCATCATATTTTGACTTCATTCTCCAAATAGCGTATTTTCTGGACTATAGTCGCTCCTGAGTATAAGTCGCAAAAATGCATAATTAGGTAGAAAAAAAACATACATAAGTCGCACTGGAGTACAAGTCGCATTTTTTGCAGGTAAATGATTTATAAATTTTATTATTATTATTATTATTATTATTATATAAAGTCACAGGAACAGCCAACCTATGAAAAAAAGTGCGACTTATAGTCGAAATTTTCGAAAATAATATTCTGTCATAATATTACGACTTGGACTTCTTGAACTTAGTTTGTTCTCATCAAATTGCAAATGATCTTTGACATTTTTCTCGTCATAATTCTAACTTTATTCCAATATTATGACTTTATTCTGCTAACTTAACGTTTTCCGCAAACCTAAATTAAAAAAATAAAAACTTTTTGCTGTTTTCTGATAATATGACTTGTCTTTTTACATTTATAATATTCTTAATATTACTAGTTTATGACTTTTTTATTGTTATTTTTGATATTTCCCAACTATTTCAGCTTTTTTCCACAATCCCCAAAAATAAACACGTTTTTTTTTCCTCATCCTATTACAGGTGCGAAAAATGTATTTTTCATTAATACTTCAACTTTATGCTACCAAAATGACATCATTTTCCTCTCTGCTGTGACTTTATTCCCAGAATATTTAGTTTGTCCAATCGTAACTTTTTCCACAACCTGATAAAAAAAAAGACAAGAAAAATAAGACATTTTTCTGTTTTGCTTTTCATAATTTTACAACTTGGAAAAATAATGTATTTTTTATTGAATATGTCGACTTTATGCTACCAAAATGACATAATTTTCCTCTCTGCTGTTTTAACTTTTTTCTTGCAAATTTCCTTCTGGTAATTGTGTTTTTATTCCCAGAATATTTTGTCTAATCGTAACTTTTTCCACAACCGTATATAAAAAAAAGAGACAAGAAAAATAAAAAAAAATTCTGTTTTGCTTTTCATATTACAACTTGGAAAAATAATGTATTTTTTATTGAATATGTCAACTTTATGCTACTAAAATGACATAATTTTCCTCTCTGCTGTTTTAACTTTTTCTTGCAAATTTCCTTCTGGTAATTGTGTTTTTATTCCCAGAATATTTTGTCTAAATGTAACTTTTTCCACAACCTGATATTAAAAAAAAGACAAGAAAAATAAGAATTTTTTCCTGTTTTGCTTTTCATAATATTACAACTTGGAAAAATAATGTATTTTTTATTGAATATGTCAACTTTATGCTACTAAAATGACAACATTTTCTCAATTACAACTTTTTTCTTCTTAATATTTGGACTTTATTCTTGTAAAATCACTGCATATTTTTCCAATCATCCACGCGCCGCATTTTGGACACCCCCTGCTATAAATGAAAAGTGAAATGTACTAAAAGAGGCGAGTGTCAGGGTGTGGGGTGTGGGGTGGGGGGTGGGGTGTGGGGTGGTGTGAGGGCGTCAAATCTCTTCTGCACTTATTTGATTAGTGGAGGATATTTCTTTAACAAGACCTCTCGGGTGGGGATTACATCCAACGTTCTCCTGCAGGTCAAATCCTTCAAAGGTCGGGGAAAGAAGGGCTGAAGACAGCAAACACACACACACACACACGCGCGCGCGCACACACACACACACACGCACACACACGCGCACACACACACACACACACACACACACACCCCCTCCACCAGCTATGTGAGGGAACACAGTAAATAAACGTCTGTGATAATAAATAAGAGGAGGAGGATGGTCCTACGTGGTGGTGGTGATCATCCAATCAGGAGGAGGTGGACGTCCAAGTGCGATGGAGTCTGGCATCTCCGTGACTTGCCGACACACTGGTCCCGCCTCCAGGAAGCAGCTGCCCAATCAGCAAAGCTTCAGCCGTTCAAGTTTCAACAGAGTCTTGGATCTCCTCGGCTTCCCGGCAAGCAGCGGCCGCGCCGCATCAGCTGTCCATGCTGCAACAATCTGGCGGGACCACGACAGGACAGGGATCACGGTCGCTGTTAGGTGCTTGCTGCTCTACGAGCAGGAAAGATGGACTCGTTTTTTACAAGCACACATGATAAATATTCAGGGAAAAAAGTTGGAAGCTAGCGAGAATTTTTTTTGTTTACAAATTTTACGAGGATATCATCATTTTCAAAAGGTAAAAATATGAGAAACAAGCAAAGCAAAATAGAGGGCAAAAGGTAATATTATTATTATTATGGGAATAAGGTTTAACTATTACTAAGTGAACATTTCTAAGAAGGAAGTTGAAATAGAAACCAAAAATTAGATTCTAACAAGGAAAAAAGTTGAGAGAATAAAAAAGTGGAAATGATATGGGAAAAATGTGGTCATTTTAGTGAATAAAATTAATATTTGAAGATTATTTAATATTAGATTGATTATTATATTTAAAAAACCCTGCAGAAATGGAAAAAAGCAGTTTATTTTAATTTACTACAATCAAGTATATTATGAGGCTAAATAATGTTAGTAGCAGAGAAGAAATATTACAGAAAAAACAGTTTGTTAGGTTGGGGGGGAAAGTTATAAAGTCAAAATATTCTAGGAATAAAGTTATATGGTTATAAAAATATGTTATTAAAAAAACTTGTGCAATGATGGGAATAAAGTCATAATATTACAAAAATAGAAAGAAAAGAAATATTACAGAAAATATTAGAATAATATGAATATATATATATTAATATATTCTATTAATATTAATAAATATAATATTTTCTAATGAAGCTGGGCACATGTTTAATATAGATATGTATTTTCTTGTGAATAAAAGTATAGAAGGGTTTAGATTGTGTTCCCCAGATGGCGCTAATGTACACCAAAGCTGCTTGCCAACCGCCAATAAACAACAGAAGAAGAAAAACACCAGGAAGAAGAACTTTCCGATTGAGCGGGTACAAGATACCTCAATCGGATTGAGGAAAGGAATATTCCACCCCTGGGAATGCCATTCTATATTCACTTTTCTTTGGGAATGAGGCGTTTGAGCAAATAAATGGAATTGGAATATTTGGTTCCAAGTAAACGTGGCTATTGATGTGATGCGTACGTGGAAGTTAAGACATCAGCCCCCCCCAACAACTTCCTACCGTTGAGTCCCTCTGCTTCCTGAACATCGAGGAAAGGGGCGGGTCCCCAGATTCGGACGGTGCCATCGTCGGAGGCGCTCGCCAGCAGCCCGGGAAGTACGGGATTCCAGCTGACGCAGTTGACCGTGCGGGTGTGCCCGGTCAGCTCGGCGATGGGCAACTCACTGCGCCGATGCCAGATGTAAACTTTGTGGTCTGTGGGAAGATGGAAGCTTTGTCAGCTGACGTCACGCCTCCGTGTGGCGGGAAGATGGCCACTTGCCTTCACTGCCGCTCGCCACGAAGTCTTCGTTGTGGCCTCCGAAGCAGGAGTGGATGGTGTAGAAGCCTTGGGTCACACCTTGGTACTTCCTCACCAGCACTCGGTCCTGCAGGTCCCACAGGTGCACGCCCTAAAAACACATGGATCATATATCATATTCATATTCATATCTACATCAACAAACATGAAGTGGAGAATCAAATCATATGGACTTCTTCTGGTTTTTTATCATATCATAACTTGTATCTAGATTCAAATGGAACCATCTACCACAAAGATACATTTAGATCCCTCATGTCTACGATATGAAATACAGGGGGGGGTTATTTCACGTCTAGTGGGAGGAGCCAACACGGCACTCACCTGTGTCGCAACATTGAGCAGAGCTAGTCTTCCATTCTTGGAGACCGTGAAGGACATGATGGGATGGTCCTCCTGGACTCTGGAAGCAAACATTAACCACCAACATTGAGTCCCAGACCAGTACCCCCCCGTATTTAGAACCATGCAAATTAGCAGATTTTGGTTTTTCCTTCTCCAAAAACTATTTTTTGACTTTTATTGCAAATGTTGATCCAAATCAGAGCAGACCAGTAAATGTATTATTAGTAAAGGCAAATGCAACTGACTTACATGTTTCTGTCGGTCAGGTCTTCAAAATTGTATCCCCGGATGCGCTGGTGGGTGTCGGACGCGAGGACAGTGCGGCCATCGCCCAAACACCACAGGCACTGCACACGAACGCCTTCCCAGGAGTCCAGCAGGTTTCCATCCAGGTCCTGCCAGACAAAAAGGATACACCTGTTACCCTTTCCTACAGTTGGTACGGTCCTGGCGAGGAGACATTTTCATTTTAGAATCATGTGAACGTTGGAAATAATCCACTTAGTTGTGCAATACAGTCGTGTGAAAAGGTGTTTGAACCCTCCCTGACTTTTTGTTACACTTGAACGTTTCAGATCATCAAATAAATGTAAATATTAGTCAAGGACAAAACAACTCCACATAAAAGGCTGTTTTTCATTTAAACCTTTTATGAATAAGGAAGAAAAAAAGTCCAAAGCTCCAAGTGACCCCCCCCCAAAGCTAAGAACTGGTTGGGTCATCTTTAGCAGCAACAACTGCAATCAAGCGTTTGTGATAGCTTGCAATGAGTCTCTTGCAGCGCTGTAAGGTAAGGCAGGTAAGCTGGACGCGAGCACACACACACACCCATCTTTGCACAATTGTTGCCTGGCAACCTTATCAAACACACACACACACACACACACACACACACACACACACACACACACACACACACACACCATTAATTGACCCAAGCTTGAGCCAGTTAACTGCTAACACAGTGTGACACGCTGATCCACTGAGGAGAGAGGAAGGACCCTAGTGGGCGGGACTCAAGGACAGCATATCAGAGTCGGCTCTTTTGACTTTCTGGACTTGAAGAGCAGGGATCCAGCACGTTCATTTCAAAGTCAAGTCAAATCTTTGGTCATTTGGTAATACAAGCTGCAACAACTGCAATCAAGCGTTGATGAGTCTCTTCCAGCGCCGTGGAGGAATGTTGGCCCACTCATCTTTGCACAATTGTTGTCATTCAGCCACATTGGAGGCTTTTTTTAAGGTCATGCCACAGCATCTCAATAGGATTCAGGTCAGGACTTGGACTAGGCCTCTCCAAAGTCTTCATTTGGTTTTTCTTCAGCCAATCAGAGGTGGACTTGCTGGTGTGTTTTGGATCATTGTCCTGCTGCACAACAAGTTGCTTTCAGCTTGAGGTCACCAACATGCTCCTTCTGCAGAATTCATGCTTCCATTTATCACAGCAAGTCTTCCAGGTCCTGAAGCAGCAAAACAGCCCCAGACCATCACACTACCACCACCATGTTTTACTGTTGCTATGATGTTCTTTGTCTGAAATGCGGTGTCACTTTTACACCAGATGTAATGGGACACACACCTTCCAAAAAGTTCAACTTTTGTCTGGTCAGACCATTTAAGTATTTTCCCAAAGTCTTGGGGATCATCGACACGTTTTCTGGCAAAATGGAGACAATGTCCTTTTTGTTCAGCGGTGGTTTTGGTCTGACATGCGTGTCTTTTTTATGGTGGAGTCATGAACACTGACCTTAACTACAATATATTCACTCCCCCCGCTCCCGTCAACACATTACCCCTGTCCTCCAAAACCTCCACTGGCTTCCCGTCCCCCAACGCATTCACTTCAACGTTCTTCTCATCACCTACAAAGCCCTCCACGATCTGACCCCCCCATATCTCACAGACCTCCTCCATCCACACAATCCCTCCTCAGACTCCAACCTCCTGGTACTCCCCTGTAAGACCAAGCTCCCAACCTGGGGAGACAGAGCCTTCTCCATGGCTGCCCCCACCCTCTGGAACTCTTTGCCCCATTCACTCCGTGCTTGCCCTGACCTTCCCACCTTCAAAAAACAACTAAAACCCACCTCTTTAAATCTGGTTTTAATGTCTTTGAGTATTTTGAAAAGCTCTGTACAAATAAAATGTATTATTATGATTATTATTATTATTATTAACTGAGGCCTGCACTTCTTTGGATGTTGTTGTGGGGTCTTTTGTGACCTCTTGGATGTCGTCGCTGCGTTCTTGGGGTCATTTTGCTTGTTCGGCCACTCCTGGGAAGGTTCACCACAGTTCCATGTTTTCGCCATTTGAGGATAATGGCTCTCACTGTGGTTGGCTGGAGTCCCAAAATTTAAGAAACGGCCTTATTGGGGGGCAATGACTTTTTCCACACAGAGCCATGTGGGTTTGGGTGTTTCTTCTCCATTCATAATAAAAAGTTTCATTTAAAAACTGCATTTTGTAGTCAGTTATGTCATGTCATTGACTAAATATGTTTGATGGTCTGAAACATGTCAGTGTAAAAAAAGAATAAGTTAATAATAATTTTTCCACACCACTGTACATTTTCATGGTGAGTGGGCTCAGCAGTTACCATGTTTGTGTGTGCTGAGAAAGATACTCACACACTGGTAGAACTGGCCTCTCTGCCCACCCGTGATGAAGCGTTTGCCATCTGGATTCCACGCCACACTGGTGAGGCTATCTTCATGAGACTGACTCATCTTTGTTCGTAACTCCCCCGTCTACACAAAACAGCAGAGCACACGCTTGCATTCAAGTCACGTTTCTTTAGGGCGTGCGTACAGTACAGATACACAAAGAGATATTATCCGTTACTAAACAGTATTTCAAAATGGCTGCACTTTGGACACCCCTGATTTACCAGCATCAACATCTTGACTTTGGTGTTGCATGTGTTCACCCCATCCAGGAGATGGCACCGTTTTGTTTTGTTTTGTTCATACTGTTCCCAAAGTGTATGGAGGAAACCACTCATACTAGTAGCATTTGGAGATCAAAAATGTGCCTTCATCTATCAGAAAGCATCAACATAGAAGTGGATTAAGCTTTCATATAGCAGAAAGAGCAGGGCGGCAAGAGTGGGGAAAAAATGGCCGCCTATTAAGGGGCTGTGGCTGGAAGGAATGAGTCAGTGAAGAATCATTTGCCATCCATCCATCCATCCATCCATCGTACCTGTACATTCCACAGCCACAACTCAGAGCAGTCATCGGGACCACAGGCGATGAGATAGGAATCGTCGGGGCTCCACGCCAAGTAGGAGACCCCGTACGCGTGACCCTCCAGAGTCTTCATCAACTTCACCTGTCTTGTTTCCTATTTTGAAAAGAAAACAGTGTTCCAGCTGGCATGTGAAAAGCCACCCCCAACAGAGGACGGTGACATCCAGTGACCATGGATTACCGTGTCGACGTGCCAGATAATCACTGTGGTGTCTTTGGAGCCGGTTGCCAATTTGGTGCCATTGTTGGAGAATTTGCAGAACCAGACTTCGTTGCAGTGTTCAGTAAGGATTTGTTGAGTGTAGCAGGGGAACTGCTTCCTAGAGCAATCAAGGAATTACAACAGTTAAAGTCAAACCTAGCATCATTGTAACATATACAATACATTGTATACAATACATTACAATACATATACAATACATTATATACATATACATTGTAACATAATATCATTTTAGTAGCATACAGCTGAAATATTAGAGAACACATACATTCATTTTTCAAGTTCATTCAAGTTGTAATATTATGAGAAACAAAACAAAACAATGAATAAAGATGTAGTTTTTTTAAATCAGGTAATGGAAAAAGTTACGAGCATAAAGTATATGGCAATACCGTCATAATTACCAGAAGAAAATGTACGAGTTAAGTTGAAATAGTTGGAAAACAAACAAACAAAGAAAAAGACAACAGCCAAAGATTTTGGAATTTTGCAAGAATAAAGTCATAGAATATGAAAAAAAAAGTTGCAATATTAGGAGAATAATCTTGTAATATGAAAATAATAATAGGAAAAATAATGTCATTTTAGGAACACAGCATTGAAATACAAAACAAATATTAAAAAAATAAGATATTGAAAAATTAGGTTGGGGGAAAAGTTATAATATGGGAATAGTCAAAATATTCAGGGAATAAAATTGTATTATTACAAAACAAAATTTAGAAAGATTATTTAAGAAGAAAGTTATATATATGTGAAATATTTGGGGTGGACCTATAGTCGTAGAAAAAATGATTAGACCAGTCTTGTTTGTTCATTTGAATGTCTGGTACCACTACAAGTAAGTTACCTGAAGAATACAATCAATATGACAACATGGAATGCCCAAAAGTGTAAAGGTGTGTAAAAAAACACACACACACAACAAAAACAAAGGGGTTTTCATTTAACCTTCCTATCATTTGTGGTTGAAAGTAGGGCACTTTGGCTGCTCGGTGCTGTTGCACAGTGGCGCCACAGGGGGGCGGTGCGGCTTGGTTGTTGGGAAGGCCGACACACAGCGGTGAAGAAGAAATAAATGAACTGCTGTGTTGGAGAGACGACCAACTGTTCCCGCTCTTTCATGTGTTTCAGGTTGGCGAAAAAGAAGTGTTTTTAAGTACACCACGATATGTAGTATAGACATGTAGAGTGACTTTTGATGCCGCTTGTATATGTATATTAGTTGTTTATGTGAGAAAAGAAAGTCTGTGTGTGTATACATGTGTATATTCGCTAATGCTAACAGGCCTAGCGGTGAGAACCGAAGCCTTTTAGCACCCATTTTAGATGCAAGTGAAGTAGATAGACAAAAGAATGAGTGAAGGAACAAAACGGATGTATATTTTTCACATATATATATGTATATATATTATCTTAATATGGCTGTTTCCTGTCAACTAGCAGAGCATGCTTGAATGGCTCCATGGTTGTAGTTCCGTCAAAGAAATAAATCAACTGCTGTGTTGGAGAGAAGACCAACTGTTCCCGGCAGTGAGCAGTAAAATTATAACTGTGTATTTCCCTAAGTCTACTATGCCACAGTTATTGATGGAAGAATAATAGAAGTGATTTGATTATTATCAAGAAAACTTGGGAAATGGCTATTTTTGTTGTCGGCATATTTATAATAAACAAATGTACCTTTAGTTGTACCAGTATTAAAGTGAGCAAATAAACTGAAGAAACAAGGCTGGTCTAATCATTTTTTTCATATGATTCCGTTTTCAGAAAAAATGTCTCGGTAATGATACAACAACAAGCAAGCGCTGCTGTCTTTTTTTTTTTGCTAAATAACCCGCTGGCACTAGCAACAAAGAATGTTGCCAGTAATAAAAGGTGTGAAACACTATTGAATTAAAAAAAAAAGTCATCACAAAGTATAAATCTGGCACTGCTGCCCCCCATAAAAGTCCAAGCAATGCACAATTTCCATCCATCCATTTTCTATTTCTATAATTATTCATAAAAGGAAACCAGAAACATGTTTAGAGTCACTGACGACAAGCCTTAGCGACTAAATTTATGTTGGAGAAAAATCCACGTACAGTAGTAGGTAGGGTTATAGTGGGTTCTTACCGGCTGCAGCCGTGGTCCAGCAGCAAAGACACAGAGTCCAGTCCACTGTCCAGCTTCGTGTTGTGGTAGAGGCAACGCTCCCTCTGAAGCTCCACCGCCTGCTTTAACAGAGTCTGCAGTCGGCGGGGAGGCAGCATCACCGATGGTGGCAGGTAAGCTGTACGCGAGCACACACATTATATAGCACATACTGTGTAGAAGCCCACTAACCCCAGCCCTTGAAAATGGTCTATATCAGGGGTGTCCAATGTGCAGCTGTTGGTATTATTGGGCCGCAGCACATTAGAAAAATGTCATTTAAGAAAACTGACAAACAAAACACAGCAACAATGAAATCAACACTTGATGTGCTTGACTCAATGTGTACCATCCCATCCCAAACAAATCCGATTGTGAATAAATGTACTATTACATCCCACATGGCGAAGTGATGTAGGAGACAGCCGCAGGATTAGAGTAAAGAAAAACCCGCAGCGTGTACGCCATATACAGTTGGCTGTGTGTGAGTCACACCGCACTCACTCTGGAGTTTGTCCAGCAGCTTTGTTCGGGACGCAGTGCCTTTGCCTTCCCAGTCGGATTTGGCTCGTAGGTCCTCTGCGTGACTGCACATCAGGTACCTTCACAGCACACCATCAACTTTCTTAGCACAAACACATGTCATTGTATTGTTCTAAAATGAAAGTAAATCTTGAAAATACTTGAAGTCATACACGTTGAAGTAACCAGTGCTTATGATTACATTACAAAAATCTAATTCATTACAGCACACGTAATAAAAATGTGATGTTCAGAGTGTCCATGAATGCACCTCGAGAAGATGCTCAAAGTGTTGTTCTCAGGACCAGCAGGTCACGCTTGTGAGTTGGAGATAAATATATGACCTTGGAATGGTACTACTCTTGATGTGTTCAGGGCGGAATAAAGTTATAGAAGAGCACCAAACTCTCTGTGACTCTTTGTTGTGTTGTGGCTGATGCAAGCACATTCATTATATTACAATTGCAAGGTTTGACCATTTGCACTGTTGGATTTTAAGGATGTATATTAAGTATAGATTCAAAATGCAGAAATAGGAGCATTTGAGTTTGAGTGAGCAATCGATTGCAAACAAGTGAAATTTGCTGTTCATAAGTTTTAAAACCATAACTCATAAAAACCCTGCAACCCTCCTAAAATATGGTAATGGGAATGGTTTAATTTCATTTGAACATGCATCAGATTCCAATTGAGTGCATCCCATAATCAGTTCCCAGTTCCACATGTCCAAAAGGAGTAGGAAGAAGCAAAGCTTATTAAATCCTACCCCTCCATCTGGTACTTTTACAATCACTAACTGTTACATTTGTTCACTTCCTGCTTTCCATAATACAGTTTAAGGTTTTTTTAAAAAATAATGTACCTCGTAGCGAAGTACTGGGTGATATGAGCATCCAATGCCATAATGTGTACCATAGTGCGTGTCAATATAGTGATATATATAGCACATCATGACTGGTTCAAGACTCTTCATCCTTGGATTTAGCAAACATCAACTGCTTGTATTGTTTCTTGAATTGGCTCATCGTTGTGCATTGTTTGATTTCCTTACTCAATCCATTCCATATATTCCAAATATAGAAAAAGTATGTTTGATGCCAGTCTCGAGGTGGCTAGTAGGAATGTCGCTCCAGGTGGTGAAGATGGCTTCACGTAGGGCATCCACTGTCCATTTTTGTGAACTTCCCTTGCCATCCATCCTCAAATGTTCTCCATTGGATTTAGATGAGAGGAACAGTCCAAAATAGTGAGCTTATTCCTCTGGAAGACGTCCTTTGTGAAGTGCAGCGTTGTCCTGTTGAAAAAGCCTGTCATTACCACACAGACGAGGGCCTTCAGCCATGAGGGATGCCCCCTGCAACATCTCCACATATGTAGATGGCCACCGTTTGATGCCTATGCACAACCTGAAGTTCCATTGTTCCATTGAAGGATCATGATGGCTCCCCCCTTCACTTTGCCATGGGGTTACATTTTTTCTCATCAGAGAATAAAACTTGCTTCCACTTTCAATGTCCCATGTTCGGTGGTCTGCAAATTCCAAACGGCCAATATTGTGCCCTTGAAGGAGATGAGATGTCCTCTGGCAGAAGCCTTCTCTGGCAGAGGGCACCTGATGGTTATTGGACTGCACTCAGCACCAGTAACGACTTTCATTTGGGCCGAGCATGGTCCTGTGTCTTGACGGACAGCCAATGGGATCCTCTGGCTCAGGATCTTTGAAGAAGTTCCCAATGACTGTCTGCGTCCACCCTCAGCAGCTATGGCGCGCTGCCAGAGGCCTTGCTGATGCAGCTCAACAATCCCACCAAGAGTTCATGAGTGGCAATACCAGAAAACCACATTGAATCCACATTTCTGACAAGATTTTCCCTTTTAAAGCCTGTGCTCTTAAACTTTTGATCAGCTGATGAACATCCTATTTCACTTCAATGCCTGTTTGCAATAAACTGCTTACTCTACATTTTTTTCATCTCACTCCCATTTCTTCTTTTTATTTCTTCTTTAGTTTTATTTATTTTCTCATTTGACTATTAATGACTAAAGAAACATGTATGGTGTTGGGGTGAATTTTGCCCCATATATATTCATGTGAAGAAAAGGTATAAAAAGTGATTGTTTTCAGCAACACAACTTTAGTATAAAGTGAAATGAAAAAGCAGAACAGGTCCAGATCTTGGTTCACTGTACTTCTTGCCATTCTTTCCATGATCCAAATTGTAAATGTGAAATCAGCCATCAGTCTGAACAAAATGAGTGAATTCCCCTCACATGTGTGGACCTTGTTTTTCTGCTGGTATACTGGAAAAGCGGTCAAAATGAGAATCCCCTGAAGCTTCCATGATGAGAAGAGGAGCTGGTTGTCATTGTGTTGGCTAATTGGACACTTAGGATATCAGTTTTGGCTCAAAATATTGCTTTATAGTCATATTATTATAACCGGGTCAAAACCGACCCTAACAATACAGTGGTCATCATTTCAACCAGACCATTTTAAAATGTAGTAAAAATGATTATTTTGGTTTTATTTAGTTGAAATAGAGTTTCCTGACAAAGTCAAAAAGCCTTGATGCAATAAACAAATGTTATGGGATTCTTTTCATGCATTAAAATGTAAAACGGAGGGTTAAGATCCAACAGTGCAAAAAGTGTATTCTTGCAATTTTCAACTGGTCGTTACAGTTTGATCGGGAGTGTATACAACCCCATATTTTCACCTACATTAGAGTTTCCTACAAGACAAGACTGCAAAGTGTCTTTGGTGATGCAGGGTGGTGAGTGGTGGGGGGTGGGGGAATTGGGCGGGGGTCACATCATTTGCATCAGGACTGATTAAAAGGGAGCTTCCTGGGCCCCATGTAAGAGTGTGCTGATATAACGTACACGTCATAGCATAAAGGGATAGCAGGGAAGCAAAGGAAGCATATCTTGCGGCTATTTTGCAAAAAAATACCAGTTTAAGTTCGCCCGTTTGTTGTTCTTGTGCAGTCGGGTTGCTAAAAATAAAATAAATTTAAATCCACCTATTTAGACATATTGCATTATGAATAGTGATACACTTATTAAGGTAAATGAGTTGTTTGATCAAAAAAAAAGCAAAACATGATGATTATTGATAGCAACAGTAGGAGAACTGACCCGCTCAGAATGTGGATGCGCTCCGTGTTGTACTTGAGAGGAGTGAGTTCGGCCCGGAGAACCTGCAGAGCTTCCAACACTTTACCGTCCTCCAAGTACTCCAGGTACTTTTGCTGCAGCAGCAGGAACTTCATACGCTGCGCCATCCCAAAGGCAAGATGAAGAAGAAGAAAAAGGCATCAGACATGTTTGGTGTTCTGCATGGCTCAACCAAAACAAACGATGACATGATGTTAGCGCACTAAAGTCAGACTTATCCCTCACTGAGCATTTGTGCCAAGTCCCATGACTTCTATTCTGGTATGTGAATTGTATCAGTAGCTGCAGATACACAAATTCAAGTATCAGGATGGGAAGTTAAAAAATGTGAATTGCTCATGCGTACATTAAGGGTGTGGAAAATAATCCATATTAATCATTCACTGGTTATGGATGCAATTGACGGGTGAAATCTAGATTCATCATAATGCGTTTGGGGGCCCCGGTTTATTAATGTTCAACTTCACCCATATGCTGTTCCCCAGGTGCAATGAATGCACCATCATTATTTCGAATTTTGTGTTGAATACGGACAGAAGCCGTGAGGCACGTACAAGTACTAGTAAAACAGCATGGACGTTTGCACGCAAGCAGCAGAGAGGAAGTTTCTATATTTAACCCCCCCGCAACGTTTAAATGGTATGTTTGGAAACACTACGGATTCTCAAAGAACGGCGGAAAGCTCGACAAAATGTCCGTCATTTGCAAAGAATGTCGTGTTAAGAAGCCGCCACGGCCCGCCACACCACAACACGGACAAGTCTACCGCCGCCTCCCCGTCTAGTTCCTCGTCGGACACCGGGGAAAAACCCAGCAAATCAGGTCAGTGGATCTTCCACTGCTTTTAAAATTGTCCAGGAGCTATTTGTCCGTCCCTGCAACAATTGTTTTACTCCACCGCTGAACCACTGCTATTGTAATTGCATAAAGATGTGACATTGTGAGGAAAAGTGGTTGCTGTTTTAAGATGGCAAAAAGGATGATGAAGAAGTGGTGCATAGTAAAAAAGACAAACAGCACTTTAGTTGAATTTGCTGCCAAATGCCAATAAGGAATAAAGCCAAATCCTTTTTGTAGGACCAGACTGAATTCCATTTTTTCCCTTTGCTTATTTGCATCATGTTGAATTGCATCATATCGCAAGAAATTGCACCATACCGTATCGGATTGCAATGATTTGTACTAAATGATTATCGCATCGCAGGGTGAATCGTATCGCCAGAAAATTCCATGTATCATTAAAGTATCGTATCGAATCGTCCTCAGTGCTGAGATTCACACCTCTAGTGCACATCTGTCGTTGTCAAGACTCATTAGTTCAACCCGTCCACCATTAGAACGGCAGCAGACTAGAAATAACACTGCTACTTCAAATAATAAAAATATCTGTAGTGCTTAAGTGGGTTAGAAAGGAGTTGTTTTTGTGTTGAGAGTGACTCACCACTATAGCAGTAGGAGAATGCATCAGTGCCTTCAGCTCATTTAGATCACTTTCAGCCTAAATGAGGGAGGTACAGCCAAAGTGATTCATGAATTTCACATGGCAAATAAAACAATGGGATGTCGTGCATCCTTGAGAATACGGTCATTCAGAAAAGAATGTGTTTCAACCTTGTCCCATTCTCCTTCCATGACGTGATTGCGAAACTTGGTGGCAGAAGGATGCTCCAGCCTGCAGCCCGATTCTTGCATCAGGAGGTCCACCGTCTGACTACAAACAAAGAGTTGAAAATAAGACGCGCAATAGATATGCAGCATGCGTATCATATATATATACACACACACATACACACACACACACACACACACACACACACACACAATGGATTTTGTGAGCTTTGTTTATTTAAAGAAGAAAGTGATTTTGTGCTTTGTGTTGTTTCCAAATAAAAACGTTTGTGTTTTAGACTTACTTCATTAATATAATTAAAATAACTAATATTCATCAGGAAAATGCTGAAAGAAAAACATAATAAAATAATTATTTCCTGAATTAATTTTTTTTCAGATTTTTCATTGGCATCTGCGATACTTGCCTTGTATTTACTTGGTATCATAATTGTTATTCATAATGTATTATCCAATTAGCTGGCTAAACAAAATGGACACTGGAACCGGAAGTCCCTACGTGACGTCGCACGTCTATGATGTCATCATCACTTGACTAAAAAAATGTTTGATACAAAACTAGTTTTCCTGATTTCTCAAATATAGTTTTACATGCAAAAACTATTCTAAATCCATACAGACGATGAATGAACGGAATGAATTTGAGGTTCAAGGTTATTTTTACCTTCAATGAAGTTGTGTTGGCTGGCAGATACGATTTGGCAGCGAGATTAAACACCACCATCTTCATGTTTTAGTAACGTCAAGAATAACGTCTTCACTGTAACCAGTATCGGTATTGTTGAGACGAATAAACTAATGAGAAACCCCACCTCAGACATGAGGATAACATTGATGACGCGTCACGTACCGAAGCATTGCATCTCTTCCGGTGTTTTACCACTTCACGTGCCGTGTAAAGTACAATAATCTGCCTGCCAACAAAAAGTTAGTCCCCGCCACACAGGTGTGTGCGTTATTTCTACGATGAACCACGCTAATGACGTAAATGTCCGCTCACGTGACTACCCACACACGCGTACACTTCGGGGAGAAAACAAACACAAACTAATAAGGCTCACGCGCATGTTTATTTTTTCAATGCTAATAAGTAAACTGTATTGTATCGAAATAAGAAATGTGCTATTTATCACTCGTCTCTGTGTCTTCTCCACGCCCACATTTCATTCTCCACCAATCACACGCAAGGTACATTCACCGACATCGGAACTCCCAACGTCAAACACAGACCACAAGCAGGTGGTTCCATGAGACACACGCCACATATTTTCATGTTTTTTCACAAAAAACGATCCCAATAATTACTCTCTGGTAACTAATTCCATTTGTGAAGGAGTAGTAGTGCCCAACACTGAATATAGTATGAGGTCAAATGAGGTTATTTTGGCAAAAGTGGTCATTAAGTCATTAGCCAAATAACATAAGCGAGAGCATTCATCACAAGTGACGTCATAAAAGACCGTGCTTCCATTTTTGTGTCAAGGTTTGCATTTCAATATGTTTGCGTAAACATGTCACGGGGAGTAAATGGCGGGCAGAGTTGAGGACGACACTTACTTGAGACCTAAATCGTGTAAATGTTGTCCGATGAGCCTGATGACGTCTTCCTCGGACTGAGACAAGCGCTTCTTCTTCTTGCCGCCACAGTTGCTGTCGGTTGGGTTGTTGTTGTTGTTGTTGTTGGACGCGGGCTGTGCTGACACTCCGTTGTTTGTACTCACCGTGTTTCCATTGTTGACTGACACCAGTCCGTTGGAGCGAGCTGCCCCGGCGGCGGACGACTCGCAGTTCTGGGTGCCGTTTCGACAGGACAATTCCGGGTCTCTGTCTTGTGCGTCCCCGTTAGCCTGCATGCTAGCACGGTTTGGGTGCAGGAGGTGAAACGGAACGGATGATCAAGCACCGGTACAGCTGCCGATAGGCCCACTGACCCAGATGCAGCCCCGAACTGTCTTGGTCCCTAGCGGCCGAGTCTGCTGTTTGATTCGCGGCGCTTGCTGCGACGAAAACGCGCAATTCGACTGAGAGGAAGAGGAGACGAAGGCGAGGCTTACTCCGACCGCCGCATCCTGCTAAATGTGGTCGTATTTGGCGCTGTCATGTCGCGCTTCGGTCGCGTTGAAGTAGCTGCTGGATGAGGCTTGTTATTGTTGCTCTCAGACAGCTGCAGCCTGCTAGGACTTACGCAGTGACGTCAGCGGAAATTCCTTCATGTTTTCTGGGCACGTCACCGCTAGGGGCGCACACGTGTCTCACCACGGTGGACTTTTTATTCTTTTTTCTGTTTGTGTGTTTTATGTATTGTTTTTATTTATTTTTGTGTGTAATATGTACTTTTAAGAATTTTGTGTTTTAATTAGGTTTTAAATATATTTTTGTGTTTTAAGTATTTTTTGTGTGTTTTATGTATTATTTGTATTTCTTTTTGTGTGTAATATGTAGTTTTAAGAATTTTGTGTTTTAATTAGGTTTTAAAAATATTTTTTGTTTTAAGTATTTTTTGGTCTGTGTTTTATGTATTATTTGTATTTCTTTTTGTGTGTAATATGTAGTTTTAACAATTTTGTGTTTTAATTAGGTTTTTCCAGTATACCAGCAGAAAAACAAGGTCCAGACATGTGAGGGGAATTCACTCATTTTGTTCAGACTGATGGCTGATTTCACATTTACAATTTGGATCATGGAAAGAATGGCAAGAAGTACAGTGAACCAAGATCTGGACCTGTTCTGCTTTTTCATTTCACTTTATACTAAAGTTGTGTTGCTGAAAACAATCACTTTTTATACCTTTTCTTCACATGAATATATATGGGGCGAAATTCACCCCAACACCATAGATCAGGGGTCTCAAACTCAATTTACCTGGGCCGCATCAGGTTTTCCAAAAAAAAAAAAAAAAATGCATTTATTAAAAACAGAAAAATGAATAAATTTTGCTTTGGTTCCAATTTTCGACAAGAAAAGCTCTGATAAAACATTCCACTGTTCTCAAATATCTTACTTTATTTACAACATATTGCGCAACAGCAGGGTCTTGAGACACATAGCCTTCAAGTTATTTCCTTTAAACTTAAATAGCCAAAAACTTACCACTTCCACACGGATAGGGAGGATAACTATTAACAGTTATTTAACCTTTAACATGAACATGAATCAAACGTAATCATTTTTTCTGGGTACATGATACCATACAGCATCCATATCAAACGTTAAACTTTCATATCAAAGCGGGGGCCTCAAACTAGTGTCCTGCGGGCCACATTTGGTCCGCGGGCCGTGTGTTTGAGACCCCTGCCATAGATGTTTCTTTAGTGATTCATACTCAAATGAGAAAATAAATACAACTAATTGATGTAAGAGATATGTTCTATATCCCTCAGTAATAGCCAGGTAACAAAAGAACCTTCAATTTATGAATATGATTCTTTAGAGGTAGATTTGACCATTTTTGGAAATAGAAATGGAGGGGTATAGTGACAAAAAAAGGCCTCCATGCCCACACCAAAAGTATTAAAAGCAACATTTTCATGGATGAGGAAGCCTAAGAAGGTAACCAAGACATGAGAAGCTAATTTGATGCTAACTTATTATTGTTTTTAGTGTATTTTATAGCTGATTTAATACATGGGTCAAAACCCACCTGTTAACATAAGAGATGATAGCAGAAAGCTAACACAAGAGGAAGGTTAAGTGTTTTTAAAAGTATTTTGAACCTGACATTCTCGTGGTGAGATTTTCTCTTTTCCTTTTTTTCTCGCCACCATCTTGGAATTTTTTTGACTTTTTATTAAAGACTCCTCATGTTGCCCGCGTCTGCATCTGGGATCCAAACGTCAACAAACCGTGAAGCGAAGCGAAGTGTTTGTTTGATAAGAATTGATACATATTGATTGTGTACTGCTCCAGATGATGTAGTAGTGTATGGATTTGTTGTACGTTTATTGCTGCTTTGTATAATAGCGACATAATAGTTAGCGCTAAGATGTGGATTGGGTACTTTAAGGAAGGCCTAGTTATGAAATGCACCATCACAGGTATATTAATATCATTGTTGAGCAGCAGTTACCATCGCAACACAAATTCAAAAATGTGAACACTAGAAATATTATTGATGATTCTAATGAGAAGGATTGTTTTTCAAACAGACTTTATTATGACAAGTGAAATGAACAAATGATGGTGACTTCTAAGAATCTCTACTGAAAAGGCAGTGAATGGTACATGCTTACATAAAATCAATAAAGAAACATTAGTTGGCTCATTGCTTGGTCACATGTGGAGGAAATGAGGACACGGAGGGTGACGGAAGTAAATCATTTGGTCTTTTGGTTTTAGTCGCTGGCGCAGCTTAAGGAATTTTACAGTAAACTCGGTTGCACATTATTAAAGTGCTCATGTATTCTTTAAAAGTTCTTTAACAAAAATACAAATTTCAAATCCATGATTGGCACATTGACATGAGTGTTATGTCATCCGGACACCATGAACAACACACATTGTCCTTCTTAAAATGAAGCACAATCTTTATAAAAATATCAATCAAGGGGAAGGACTGATTTCCATGACAATACATTGTAAAGGTTGGCTTAACAAACTATTGCACACGTTCCCAATGGACTCCAAAACATCTTTCCACATTCTTCTGTGTCCCGGCTGCCGTTCCGACGCAAGTGTAGCGTCCAATCTCGCTTTTCTTTTCCTTTTTGTATGACTCGCTTTTCCTTGGAAAATGTTTGCTTCAGTTTTCACACCGTATTTTTCACTATTCCTCTTTCCAAAACATCTCCAGTTGAGTCAGGTTTGATGGTTTCCAAGCATGGACGGCCATCTTTAAATCACATCACAGATTTTCAATTATATTTAGTCTGGGCCTCACAGCTAGGAGACCAGGGTTCAATTCCACCCTCGTCCCAATGGCTGATAATTATCAGACATCCCGATTATTATTCTTTTTCACAGAGGAAAAAAACAAGATCGGCACGGCAGTCGAGTGGTTAGCGTGCAGACCTCACAGCTAGGAGACCAGGGTTCAATTCCACCCTGGGCCATCTCTGTGTGGAGTTTGCATGTTCTCCCCGTGCATGCGTGGGTTTTCTCCGGGTACTCCGGTTTCCTCCCACATTCCAAAAACATGCTAGGTTAATTAGCCACTCCAAATTGTCCATAGGTATGAATGTGAGTGTGAATGGTTGTTTGTCTATATGTGCCCTGTGATTGGCTGGCCACCAGTCCAGGGTGTACCCCGCCTCTCGCCCGAAGACAGCTGGGATAGGCTCCAGCACCCCCGCGACCCTTGTGAGGACAAGCGGTAGAAAATGAAGAGTACAGGGAATGATGACAAAATTCAAAAATTTTTTTTTTATAAATGTAATATTTTAGTAGATTTATGATTAATAAATATTAACATATCAAAATTGTAATATTAATACAAATGTATATAATAATATCCACATATGAATATATTAATATTTTTTAATATAAGTACTGTTTTTATTTTTCTCACTTCAACAGTTTTTGTTATATCATTTTGTAAAAAGGCTACAAATATTTATGATTTTAAATTCATTCATTCATTCATTTTCTACCGCTTTTCCTCACGAGGGTCGCGGGGGGTGCTGGAGCCTATCCCAGCTGTCTTGGGGCGAGAGGCGGGGTCCACCCTGGACTGGTGGCCAGCCAATCCCAGGGCACATATAGACAAACAACCCTATTTTAAATTGTATTTTGAAATGATTTTATTATGAGTAGATATTGAGATATTGCCATGTTGATACATTTGGTCGATACTAAAAGCAATCCGAAGTACGCGGCGCCCATCGCGGGATAAAGTTTGGACCCCAAGCCCTAAACCCACACCCTTTATTCATTTGTATTTAATGTGAATTCACTTGCCAGCATATATAAAATATCATAAAATTCATTTAAGAAGTTATTTCTTTCCTGTTGGGGAAGTTCACCGAAGCTTGAAGCCGTACTCAACGTTAGACCCCCAAATAATAAATACATTCACGCATTCATGGTGTTAACTCATGAAGCATCGCACACACACAATAATAATAATAATAATAATAATAATAATAATAATAATAATAATAATAATAATAATAATAATAATAATAATAATAATAATAATAATAATAATAGCTTTCATTTTGGTTTGCTTGCCAATTTACGCTGATCACCATATTTAATAAGACTGCATGAAAATATGATGCTGGAAAAGGAAGTGTGATGGAATCCTTCATCATCTCTTCTAGGCACAAAATGAATGTAAATATATTCCTGCTGTGTGGATTTTCCCCAAAAAGCTCCCACGGTTCCTGACCACCGGAGAGATCTAATGTGCTCCTGCTCAGGAACGCAAGAACGTGGGAACACCAGCCCCTCCGCCCCTCCACCCCGAAGCCCCTCCACCCCTCCGCCCCGAAGAGCGCTTCACCTCAGCTTGTATGTTTCGGAATCCTAAATGCCGATACAGGAAGTCTGCACATGGACTTTGTGTATCAGATCCACGGGTCATAAAAATGTGAACCTTCAACGTCTTGCTGCTCTTTGAGGGAAGTGTATGTTTAAAGGTGCATCGCACATTTAAGAATCACAGTTTGATTGCACTCCATGCTTTTTGTGGTTGGTTCCACCAATGACCCTTTGGGGACGTTTAACCATCGCTTGAACGATGTGGAGATGCTAATACGACGGCTACATCATGACTAAGGATCCACCGATACATCGGGCCGATATTTGCCTTTTTTCCTTCATTATTTATTATTTATTATTTATTATTACATGGCAGCGACATTTCATAAAACATTTCATTAAACATCAGACCCGTAATATTTGTTATCATGGTCATTTTTCATGTAAATTGAGGGATCAAAAGCAGTATCGGCCAAAAATATCAGCCCAAGCAAAATCGGCCATCGGCTAAGGGTGATAGAAAAAAATCGGTATCGGCATCGGCCCCAAAAATCCATATGGGTGGATCCCTCATCATGACACATATCATATTCTCAGGGCCTTTTTATTTAAAAACTCTTCAGATTGTCTTGGATGGACGTCTGGCGTCTCATCCATTCAAGACTAGACAGGACGGAAGGCGTCCTACCCGGTACCAGACAACCTGAAGAGTCCATTGGCATCCCTTCAGTGGTCCGAGAAGCAAATGAGCTGCATGAATGTTCATTTTCAAGTTCATCCACAATTCTTTGGATAACCCCCTCATTCAGTGACTTAGGCCGTTTTAGTGGGGACCATCAGTGTGGACCATCAGTGTGGACCATCGGTGTGGACCATCGGTGTGGACCATGAGTGTGGACCATGGGTGTGGACCATGAGAGTGGACCATGAGTGTGGACCATGAGTAGCGTGTGTGGACCATGAGAGTGGACCATGAGTGTGGACCATGAGAGTGGACCATGAGAGTGGACCATGAGTGTGGACCATGAGAGTGGACCATGAGTGTGGACCAAGTGGATTAATATAACAGCATGAATGAACATTTGCCTGCAGGACAAGGTGGTCCCACAGATTTGGGCATTTCATGGTTTCAAGGCAAACGACTTCCTATTCCAGAAGTTCTTTCCTCAGGCCTATCTGCATTTGGAACACGTTTGGGTTTGGGGTTTGGGTTTGGGTTTAACTGTCCACCACCTGATGTGGAAGTGTAACAGAGGAGCCGTTAATAAAGGAACCTTGTTTGTCTCGTCCCTTCAGGAAGTAGGTGAGGAGCTCCCCTTTGCCCTTCACAAAGATCGGCCCCCTCCTCACAAAGCGGAAGCCGTACTCTTTCAGGATGTTGTAGCAATCCTCCACCACCTGGGACACACACACACACACACACACACACACACACACACACACACTTTACCCAAACACAGAATCAACCTGCTTCAATGGTAGACGTCACACTTTGAATATCGCAGCTTTGAAAAAATTCATTCATGATTGTTCATTTTTAAAATGCATATATCTTATTCTTGGCCTAAACTAAGTATTTACAAGCATAAAAATAAAAATAAAAATAAAAATAAAAATAAAAATAAAAATAAAAATAAAAATAAAAATAAAAATAAAAATAAAAATAAAAATAAAAATAAAAATAAAAATAAAAATAAAAATAAAAATAAAAATAAAAATAAAAATAAAAATAAAAATAAAAATAAAAATAAAAATAAAAATAAAAATAAAAATAAAAATAAAAATAAAAATAAAAATAAAAATAAAAATAAAAATAAAAATAAAAATAAAAATAAAAATAAAAATAAAAATAAAAATAAAAATAAAAATAAAAATAAAAATAAAAATAAAAATAAAAATAAAAATAAAAATAAAAATAAAAATAAAAATAAAAATAAAAATAAAAATAAAAATAAAAATAAAAATAAAAATAAAAATAAAAATAAAAATAAAAATAAAAATAAAAATAAAAATAAAAATAATGTCTGTGTGGAGGATGCAGGAGTGTTCTCCCCCCATGAATGCGGGGGTTTTCTCCAGGTAAAAAAAACAAAAATGCATGTTAGGTTCATTGGCGACTCCGACGTGTCCACAATGTCGTTTTGCAGCCCTGGAGGCGTGGTGGACGTTAAGCTACGTACTGTGCGTATTACGTCATGTTCTCTGATTGGTTTATCGCTGCCAGTCTTTATCGCCAGTTTATCGCCCCCCTCCCTCCCCGCAACGTTTAAATGGTATGTTTGTAAACACGACCATATCTTACTTATTGTGTGGAAATATGGGCTAATAACTATAAAGGCAATCTTCATTCGCCATGATCATCGTCAATGAATCCCTCAACATGTGACAGCGTCATCAAACCTCCGCTTCTCTTGCTGCATTGCAGTTTTGAGCCACCGTTCCCACGGCGTATGTAGCAAGGTGTGTTGTACCTGAATATTCCCCATCACCCCCGTGGACTCCATCCGACTGGCCACATTCACCGTGTTTCCCCAGATGTCATAGTGAGGTTTCCGGGCTCCAATCACTCCTGCTAAAACTCCTCCCTTGTTCAGACCTGGCGTACAGAACCCACAAAGCAAATACATGAAATAGAAGACCTGCAAAGTACAACTGACCGCATGTAAATATATATTTTTTTCCCATGGACAAGGATAAATCACCCCAGATCATTTTCAAGATTTTCCTTTAAATTGACTGTTTTTTGGGGTCAGCCATTTCAGTGAAATATATATATATATAAATATATATATATAATATATATATATATATATATATATATATATATATATATATATATATATATATATATAATCATATAGCAGACAAACACGGTGATGGATGAGAAGTGGAATTCATTTCATAGGTTTTACACAAAGTGTTCAATCATTATTGAAACAAAAGTAGGCAGGTTAACCTATTCATTCATTAATTAACCTAGCATGTTTTTGGAATGTGGGAGGAAACCGGAGTACCCGGAGAAAACCCACGCATGCACGGGGAGAACATGCAAACTCCACACAGAGATGGCCCAGGGTGGAATTGAACCACTAACCGCTAACCGCTAACCACTCGACCGCCGTGCCGATCTTGTTTTTTTCCTCTGTGAAAAATAATAATAATCGGGATGTCTGATAATTATCAGCCTTTGGGACGAGGGTGGAATTGAACCCTGGTCTCCTAGCTGTGAGGCCCAGATTGAAAATCTGTGATGTGATTTAAAGATGGCCGTCCATGCTTGGAAACCATCAAACCTGACTCAACTGGAGATGTTTTGGAAAGAGGAATAGTGAAAAATACCTTCAACCACAATCTAGAACCTCATTGGAAGCTATAGGAAGCATTTATTTATAATAAATATTCATGATATTTTTATGTTGGGGTGCACTAATTTATGCACATGCCTACTTTTGTTTAAATAACTATTACACACTTTCTGTACATCCTATAAACTTCAAATCTATTACTGTGTTTGTCTGCTATATGATATAACCTTCCTCTTGTGTTAGCTTTCTGCTATCATCTCTTATGTTTACAGGTGGGTTTTGACCCATGTATTAAATCAGCTATAAAATACACTAAAAACAATAAGTTAGCATCAAATTAGCTTCTCATGTCTTGGTTACCTTCTTAGGCTTCCTCATCCATGAAAATGTTGCTTTTAATACTTTTGGTGTGGGCATGGAGGCCTTTTTTTGTCACTATACCCCTCCATTTCTATTTCCAAAAATGGTCAAATCAACCTCTAAACAATCATATTCATAAATTGAAGGTTCTTTTGTTACCTGGCTATTACTGAGGGATATAGAACATATCTCTTACATCAATTAGTTGTATTTATTTTCTCATTTGAGTATGAATGACTAAAGAAACATGTATGGTGTTGGGGTGAATTTTGCCCCATATATATTCATGTGAAGAAAAGGTATAAAAAGTGATTGTTTTCAGCAACACAACTTTAGTATAAAGTGAAATGAAAAAGCAGAACAGGTCCAGATCTTGGTTCACTGTACTTCTTGCCATTCTTTCCATGATCCAAATTGTAAAAGTGAAATCAGCCATCAGTCTGAACAAAATGAGTGAATTCCCCTCACATGTCTGGACCTTGTTTTTCTGCTGGTATACTGGAAAAGCGGTCAAAATGAGAATCCCCTGAAGCTTCCATGATGAGAAGAGGAGCTGGTTGTCATTGTGTTGGCTAATTGGACACTTAGGATATCAGTTTTGGCTCAAAATATTGCTTTATAGTCATATTATTATAACTGGGTGGAAACCCACCCTAACAATACAGTGGTCATCATTTCAACCAGACCATTTTAAAATGTAGTAAAAATGATTATTTTGGTTTTATTTTGTTGAAATAGAGTTTCCTGACAAAGTCAAAAAGCCTTGATGCAATAAACAAATGTTATGGGATTCTTTTTATGCATTAAAATGTAAAACACAAGAGGAGGGTTAATGAAGTGAAATGTCTGATTCCAATAACGAGTCATTTATATATATATATTTATAAAGGAGAATCTTGTAAATGATGAGGGGTGCCCAAACCTTTTCATCCCACTCTACTACCTGACCCTGATGTAAGCGTTCGGGGGGGTTTGTGTCAACAATGTTGGGACATTGAATGTTTACTTGACTTTTTACTACATTGTAAAGTAGCACAAGTGTGAAGACCTACCAATTCGAAGCATGAAGTTGTTGAATGACTGATAGTTGATGTTCATCAGTGTGACCTTCATGGCGAGGGCAAAGTCGGCCAGGTCCGCCAGGTGCTGCCAGCGCTCTTTGTCCGACTGCTCCTCCTTCTGAGGAACATCCAAACTGGTATGTTTCCTTGGGTGGTCAATTCATCATGCCTCGCCACGCGGGCACTGTACTGACCTTCATGCAGGTGTAGCCATTACTGACATCTGAAGTCACACCTGATGCTGCCATGTAGGTGCTTCCGATGGTCTTGATTTTTGTGATGCAGCGAAACTGGGGATCATCCAGCAGCTGGAATGGACACAAGTCACATGTTCAAAACAACACATTGTCTTGCTTTTGGTCCAGACATGACCGAAACCAGGGGTCTCAAACATGCGGCCCGCGGGGGACACTAGTTTGAGGCCCCCGCCTTGATATGAAAGTTTAATGTTTAAGTTTGATATGGATGCTGTATGGTATCATGTACCCAGAAAAAATGATTACGTTTGATTCATGTTCATGTTAAAGGTTAAATAACTGTTAATAGTTATCCTCCCTATCCGTGTGGAAGTGGTAAGTTTTTGGCTATTTAAGTTGAAAGGAAATAACTTGAAGGCTACCGTTTAGGTCGCTAGCTCTCTAGTTTGCGAGTTAGCATGTGTCTCAAGACCCTGCTGTTGCGCAATATGTTGTAAATAAAAAGAGTATAAATGTGACTATAGTCGTGTTTTGTCATGTCTACAGGGCTCTAATAATGCTTTGTTCATTTTAATCTGAAAAAAATCATTTGTCTACCCACCAACTATATGTGCTTTCTTAACTTTTTATTATTATTATTATATTTATTTATTACTGATTGATTGATTTTCTTTATTCTTGATTTGTTTATTTATTTTTCATCTTATTTTGTGTAGAAAAATAAAAAGTAAGATATTTGAGAACAGTGGAATGTTTTATCAGAGCTTTTCTTGTAGAAAATTGGAACCAAAATGAAGTTTTTAAATTTTTTTTGTTTTTAATAAATACGTTTTTTTTTGTTTTTTTTTTGAAAACCTGATGCGGCCCAGTCTCACCCAGACCCTAGTTCCAGTGGCCCCCAGGTAAATTGAGTTTGAGACCCCTGCTTTAGAGGTTGATTTGACCATTTTTGGAAATAGAAATGGAGGGGTATAGTGACAAAAAAAGGCCTCCATGCCCACACCAAAAGTATTAAAAGCAACATTTTCATGGATGAGGAAGCCTAAGAAGGTAACCAAGACATGAGAAGCTAATTTGATGCTAACTTATTGTTTTTAGTGTATTTTATAGCTGATTTAATACACGGGTCAAACCCCCCCGTTAGCAGAAAGCTAACACAAGAGGAAGGTTAAACACAAAGTTGTCAAAGACAGAAACGTCACTGACTTAAGTATACAAAAGAATACTAGTAGTTCTAATGTTCTACTTTTACTCTTCACTTCCCTGTTCCCTTTGTGGTTCCGCTGTAAAGTATCAAGTATAGTGGCACCTCGGCTGCATGTTTTTTGGTTAACATCCAAAATGTACTGAAATGTTGCCTTGGTTTGCATTCACCAACCTGGTTTGCCTGCAATATGGCGTACGTAACACACATTGTTCTATTTGATACCCGATAGCTGGGAATCGGAAGCAGCCCTTAACGATAGGAAGGGATGAAAGGACAGTATTGGGAGTATCTGGGAGAAAGGTAGCGTCGTCCCAATGAGACACTGGACCACGGTCCCAATGAGACACTGGACCACGGTCCCAATGAGACACTGGACCACGGTCCCAATGAGACACGGGACCACGGTCCCAATGAGACACGGGACCACGGTCCCAATGAGACACGGGACCACGGTCCCAATGAGACACTGGACCACGGTCCCAATGAGACACTGGACCACGGTCCCAATGAGACACTGGACCACGGTCCCAATGAGACACGGGACCACGGTCCCAATGAGACACTGGACCACGGTCCCAATGAGACACGGGACCACGGTCCCAATGAGACACTGGACCACGGTCCCAATGAGACACCGGACCACGGTCCCAATGAGACACCGGACCACGGTCCCAATGAGACACGGGACCACAGAAGACAAGAAATCAAGCAACTTACGCTGTCAAAGTCAGAAATAATCTCATTGAGGAAGCGCAAGCATTCGATGCCTCCGTTGTTGATGCTCTCCTCAGTGTAGAAGTCGGAGAAGTTGGGGATGGAGGCAAACATGACTCCGATCTCATCGTACGACTGACTGTACAACTCCTGGTACACAGAAGGTGGAAAGGAAGAAGATGACTTCCACCTCCAGGCAAACGTCACAAAGTCATTTCCTTCTTTGTTTCTCATGCTTTGAAACCTGCTGCTTGTCATTCATTCATTCATTCATTCATTCATTCATTCATTCATTCATTCATTCATTCATTCATTCATTCATTCATTCATTCATTCATTCATTCATTTTCTACCGCTTATCCTCACGAGGGTCACGGGGGTGCTGGAGCCTATCCCAGCTGTCTCATTTAGGGATAAAAACCACATTTCACGTAATGCTCTCAGTAAGATGGATAAAGACAGCAATGAAACACTTTTATGAAAAAAAATATTATTTAATGTAACATCTCTGGCGTGGATACCTGCAGCTTGGAGACAGGTGTGGTCTAAAAATAGATTTATTCATGAATTATATATAATTATATATATTATTATATCATATATATACTTATATATAATTATATAGCCGCGACCCTCGTGAGGAAAAAGTGGTAGAAAATGAATGAATGATATAGTGTATAGATAATATAATATATAATATATATATTATATTATAATATAATATGATATAATATATATATTATATTAAATATAGATATAAATATATTAAAATAAGAACAAGGAAGGATAAAAATAAAACAAGGAATAACAATATAATTAATCTAAATATATATATATGTGTATATATATACACATATAATATTATATCATTATAATATAATATATTCATTATATTATATCATTATATTATAATATATATATATATATATATATAGTCATATTAATAGGATAAAAATATAACAAGGAATAACAATATAATTAATCTAAATATATATATATAATGTATATATTATATCATTATATTATATTATAATATATATTCATTATATTATGTCATTCTATCATAATATATACATTATATATATGTTTAGATTAATTATATTGTTATTCCTTGTTTTATTTTTATCCTTCCTTATATATAATATATATATATTATAATATATATGAATATAATATATATATATATAATATATTTTATATATGT
Organism: Doryrhamphus excisus; assembly: GCF_030265055.1. Taxonomy (NCBI): domain Eukaryota; kingdom Metazoa; phylum Chordata; class Actinopteri; order Syngnathiformes; family Syngnathidae; genus Doryrhamphus; species Doryrhamphus excisus. Next base: position 17,180,359 of record NC_080482.1, on the reverse strand, counting down.
ATATTTAGATTAATTATATTGTTATTCCTTGTTTTATTTTTATCCTTCCTTATATATAATATATATATATATATATATATTATAATATATATGAATATAATATATACTATATAAATTCTATTGTTATTCCTTGTTTTATTCTTATCCTTCCTCATTCTTCTTTTGACTTTCTACAAAATGCAGCGTGGAGTTGCACTCAAATTGAGTTGTCTTCAATCCAATAAAGGTGATTGTGATGTTATTGTAAATGTCCAAATAATTGAGTGAGGTGTCTTACATACAGGTACTAGTATACATACGTATAGTCATGAATAGTCATGAATAGTCATGAGATGAACGGAACAAATGAAGACAATGAACGCATCAGCGTACGTATGCACACATGCATAGTGGAGGATGATCTCATGTTGTGTTGCTGGCTGGTCCTCACCTCGTCTCTTTTCTTGGAGCCCAGGAAGTGTCGGGCCACATGTTCAGGAAGCATGTTGGTCACCAACGCCTCGTTCCAGCGCCTCATCTCGTACACTTTCTCCTTCTGCTCGTGAACCTCAAGCTTCCACAGAAACAGGGTGCGAGCCAGCTTCTCCACCTTCACACATCATTGCATGTTCTTAGCCGACATCTTTTAGTAGCTTCCACAGCTTCTTCTTACCAAATTTATCTTCACTTCCTTAGATTCAGACTGATAATGGGGGACTACAGTTAGCGTGTTTTAGTGGAAACAATTTACGGCACAATTTTGACTTGGTTTACATACATACAGTATGACGCGTGATGTTGTTGTATTGTTACTAATGCAGTGGGTCCAACTGCATTGTTATTCAATATTTTAGCTCAAAACGTCCTTCCTGGTTAGCATCCTATTAGCTAGCAAACAAAATGGCAACTGCAACTGGAAGTTGTCATCAGCTGTTTACTCATTTACTTACTAAATGTTATCGCTCCCTCGCTATATCACGTTTTTACACAAATGAATTCATTCATAAACGATGGTGGTAGACTTTGGTCTATTATTGGTCAAAACATGACCTCATTTGACCTCAAATTTGAGGCTAACTGGTTAGCTCGCTCGCTAACGGCCGTCTTAAGTCACTCAAGTGTAATAAACAATGCAAAATCCGACGGTGAAGCTATTTAAGCTGTGTCTCGCGGGCTCTGATAATAATAAAAAACATCATTAAAAAGTCATAAACAGGTTTTCTATGCGCTAACTATGAAAATATGACATTTATTTACATTGAATCTTAAATGGTGGAAATTCATTTATCACAGTTGGGTCTGGAACCAATGAACCTCTATAAACGAGGGACAATTGTACGATGATCGGACCTGTGCATTGTGTTTTGGGTGGCGGTCGAGGACGTTACAATGTTCCACGGATGAGACAATAGCCAGCTCAGGAAGTTAAAAAAAACAACAACAAAGGAGTCTATTGTGTTTTATTGATGTCTAATTTGTACTCATGTATCTTGTGTCGACTATATTAGGTAATAGGAGTGGAAAGGTGACTATAGGGGTGTTAGTTCATGTCTAGAGGGCTCTAATAATGTTACAAAATGGCCTCAATTTCCACAGCTACGCCGATGATATTCACTATACATTCCTACCACCTCCATCACCTCCAACATCTACTCCACCCTCACCAACTGCTTAGCTGATATCAGAACTTGGATGGAACTACATTTTCTTACTTAATAGTGACAAAACAGATATTATCATCATGGGGCCCAAAAACATCCCAACACCCCCCCATAACTTCTATCTTCAATTTGACAGCGCCACCCTCACTCCATCCCCGCTCATCCGCAACCTTGGTATCCTCCTGGACCCCCCCCCCCCCCTTTCATTTGAACCCCACATCCAACAGTTAACCCGGACTGCATTCTTCCATCTTAAGAACATAGCCCGACTCCATCCATCACTTCCATTCTCTGCCGCTGAATCCCTGATCCATGCTTTCATCCCAACCAGGATGGACTACTGGAACAGTATTCCCTACGGTACACCTTCCAAACCCTCAACAAACTACAATATATTCACAACCTCACCCCCACCCGCTCCCGTGGACACATTACCCCCGTCCTCCAAAACCTCCACTGGCTTCCCGTCCCCCAACGCATTCACTTCAAAGTTCTTCTCATCACCTACAAAGCCCTCCACGATCTGACCCCCCCATATCTCACAGACCTGCTCCATCCACACAATCCCTCCTCAGACTCCAACCTCCTGGTACTCCCCTGTAAGACCAAGCTCCCAACCTGGGGAGACAGAGCCTTCTCCATGGCTGCCCCCACCCTCTGGAACTCTTTGCCCCATTCACTCCGTGCTTGCCCTGACCTTCCCACCTTCAAAAAACAACTCAAAACCCACCTCTTTAAATCTGGTTTAATGTCTAACTTTTTTATATCTGACTGCTGTGCCCCGCCCCTCCCTCCCCGCTTTTACTCTTGTTTTAACTGTGTATTAACCAATCAATGTTGTATTTTAATGTATCTTTTACTCGGTTTACTTGCTTTTATTCAACTCCATTTTCTGTAAAGCGACTTTGAGTATTTACTCAATTTACGCTACACAAATAAAATGTATTATTATTATTATTATAAAAAGCGTATGTAGATGGTCGTGAATGTTTTTTGTGATCTAATTCCAAGAATATTCCATTCCTACATAAGGAATCCGCCAATGAACGGCCATAAATGAGAGATTATTGTTATTATTATTATTTGAAAAAAACAAAATTGCAAGTCAACTTACATGTCGGGAGAAATAATAAAAGCTGAGCATCATAATGAAGATCATAACTGTCATTGTGACCTTGGAGGGCACCAGATAGGACCTGTGAAGATGACATGAAGATACGCAGGATTAGAAACGGTAGAAAGAATAAAAGGTTTAGTCCAGATGATCACCTGTATTCCTGAAAGCGTGCCGTGTCGTAGTGGTCAAACACGTCCCTCCAGCTGTACACGTTAACAACGCCAGTCGCCACGGTGATGAGCAGCATCAGCGTCAGCTTGACCATGTGACTGACTTGGACCAGCATGGTGGTGGCCATCAGCGCCAGCACAGCAATGTAGCTGTAGTACTTGGGGTTGTTCAGACAGCCTTCGGGACTCGACCACGTGGAGGAGAAAGACGAGGCACCGGCGGACGTTGGGCTTTGAGGCAGACAGCTGAGCTGGAGGACGGACAGAAGAACCGGCTCGGTCACGGCTCGGTCTGGCGGGCCCCCGCGCTAAAGAACCTTACCATATCCACAATGTCCGTCATGGTAAGTATGAAGATGGCCGCCATGGCCCAGGTGTTGCGAGCCCAGCGAGTGTGGTCGATCCAAGTGGAGAACCCGACAAGCTTCTTGGGAAAAACCTGACGGAAACACAAAAGAACTGCTTGCTTCAAATTCTAATATAATACAGTTCAAATAAACGGTACGGTAATAAAGTCATAATTACAAGAAGAAATCTGATGAAAAAATATGAAAAGAAAGGAGCTGATATTAGAACTTTAACTATTTGCTTGTGATTAATTACATTTTCCCTGCAGTTAACGCAGAATTAATCACATTTAATTACATTTATCTATAATAAATTCTCTTTGTGGTAAACCATTTGTTGTGCAACTACAATGCTAACTATATTACATTTTATGTAAAAGAATATACATTTCGGTCATATGGGCCATTATTTAAAAAATAATATTATTATACATTCAAAAGCATATTTTAGTATTACTATTTGTCTTTATTATTCGCATATTAGCTCTTAAACTCGGCCACAAAAGTTCAGCAAATACGACAGTGTTACCTCAAAATTAAATTTGTTTAGATTTGAGTCAGACTGTTCGCAAAAGTCGACCAGTCCAGGGTGGACCTGCCTCTCACCCAAAGACAGCTGGGATAGGCTCCAGCATGCCTGCAACCCTCGTGAGGTATAGAAAATGGATGGATGTTTTGATTTGCGTCAGACGGTTCTATAGAGTCCACCAGTCCAGGGTGTACCCCGCATCTCACCTGAAGACAGCTGGGATAGGCTCCAGCATGCCTGCAACCCTGGTGAGGATAACTGGTATAGAAAATGGATGGATGTTTTGATCTGCGTCAGACGGTTCTATAGAGTCCACCAGTCCAGGTTGTAACCTGCATCTCAGCCAAAGACAGCTGGGATAGGCTCCAGCCCCCCCGCGACCCTCGTGAGGAAAAGCGGTAGAGAATGAATGAATGAATGAATTTAGTGGGTGTGGGGTAAACACTGTTCCGTTGTTTGGGGCAGCATCTGATAGAAAGTGAAAGTCGTACGCGTTCACTCAGAGCACACGACTATGGTGTGTTCAAGGACCGCCGTCAAACAAAGTGGGAATAAATGCCTGTAGAAAGATCATGAAAGAAAACAACCAAAACATACCGACAGACAGTTATTTGGTACGCCATCTAAGCTGTAGAGAAATTCAAACAAGACTTACCCTGGGCAAGATGGCGGCCAGCGAGCAGATGGTGAGGATTAGGAGGAGGACTTCTCCCACGGCAAAGGTGATGTAATTTGCAATCAACCTGCGGATTTCAGAAAACAACAGATGGAATGATACAGCACTCTACAAGAAGCCATGAAGTATGGAAAATTTCATAATTTAAAAAAAATCCAAATATTTTTATGATTATAACGATGAAAATGGTCATATTAATGATGATTACAATAATGGTGATAATAATAGCAATAATAATGATAATAATGATAATAATAATATTCCAATGATAATAATAAGACAGTGGCATGAACATGATTATATCTTCCCAAAAGGGGTAGGCATTTATTATCTTCTGCTTCAGCCTACTCCTTTTTGGCTTGTGATCAGATAGTTGAATACAAATGTAAATAATGGAAAGTTATATTTTCATTGATGTAACAAATGTACTGTAATGTTTCATATACAGGGTGGCCCAAAATGTGACATCTCCATTATTTATTGACTGATTGACTGCCATCTTGGTCGTTGATGGCACAATCAACGAGCGCGAGTACACCAAGACCCCAGTGGGAGTTGGGACAAACAATCCACTGGCTTCCATTTTATTCCCAGTTGGAATGCGTCAGTTGGAATGTGAAAAGGCTCCAATCCAAAAGCAGAGTTCAGATCTGGGTGGACCACTTGGAGAAGTATGGGAGCGTGGAGAACCTCAACGCTGCCAGTGAGAACCGTCCAAGCCACTCGGGACGTCCCAAGAAGCGAACAGCCGAGCTGGTTGAGCGAGTGAGAGAGTCTCCCCAGCAGAGTCGGAACCGCTCAGTCAGTCCCTCGGTATGTCCCGTGAGACTGGCAGGAGACTTGAACCATATCGGAATACAGATGCTGCAGACCCTTACAGCCTATGGCAGTCAAGATGCTCCAGAAGATCGAGGAGACACCAAGTTTCCTTAACCTCCTTTGGACCTCAGATGAAGCCCACTTCCATCCTGATGGAAAGACGAACTCAAACGTCCACAAATGTCTTCTGGGGGTCCTCCAGACCCAATGAATTATGCATTATTGGACCAATTATTGCATTATTGGCCCAATTATTGCATTATTGGACCAATTATTGCATTATTGGACCAATTATTGCATTATTGGACCAATTATGCATTATTGGACCAATTATGCATTATTGGACCAATTATTGCGTTATTGGACCAATTATTGCATTATTGGACCAATTATTGCATTATTGGACCAATTATTGCATTATTGGACCAATTATGCATTATTGGACCAATTATGCATTATTGGACCAATTATTGCATTATTGGACCAATTATGCATTATTGGACCAATTATTGCATTATTGGACCAATTACTGCATTATTGGACCAATTATGCATTATTGGACCAATTATTGCGTTATTGGCCCAATTATTGCGTTATTGGACCAATTATTGCATTATTGGACCAATTATTGCATTATTGGATCAATTATTGCATTATTGGACCAATTACTGCATTATTGGACCAATTATTGCATTATTGGACCAATTATTGCATTATTGGACCAATTACTGCATTATTGGACCAATTATGCATTATTGGCCCAATTATTGCATTATTGGACCAATTATTGCATTATTGGACCAATTATGCATTATTGGACCAATTATGCATTATTGGACCAATTATTGCATTATTGGCCCAATTATTGCATTATTGGTCCAATTATTGCATTATTGGACCAATTATTGCATTATTGGACCAATTATTGCATTATTGGCCCAATTATTGCATTATTGGACCAATTATTGCATTATTGGCCCAATTATTGCATTATTGGCCCAATCTTCATGGAGGAATGTGGCGCAGCAGTGACAGTCACCAAGGAGCGGTATGTGGAGGTCCTCAAAACCTTCAAGAATGAACTTGAAGACCTACCTTGTTCCCCCCATAGACTTATTGATGGACGTGTGAGGTCGTGGGGACATTTTGGAACATTTTTGGTTCGTGGTGTGCCACAAGATTTTTACAATGTAAAAAAGGTGCCGTGGCTCAAAAACGGTTGAAAAACACTGGTCTAGAACAGAAGCTGTAGAACGGAGAAAAAGGCCAAAGACCCTCGTGTTTTGATGTGAGGTTTTGAATATAATAAACTAGTTATGACAAGTTTCATATCATTCAGACAAAACACTAAGAAACGGGGCCTAATTAGAGTTGGGGCCCTTTTTTTGGGTCACCCTGTATTTGCCCAAATAAAATAAAAAAAATAAAAATAAAAAACCCTGTCCAATCATGACAATGTTATGAGTCATATCCAAACCATCTAGAGATCTCTCTCAGCAGCCGCTAGCTATCATTGCTTCCAAACAGGAAGTAGATGTTGCAGATGCAGCCTACCTTGGATCTATGAGAGCCTCCATAGCGGTGGTGAAGAGCAGTACCACACAAGAACAGCAGAAGGCAGCACCACTCTGCTTCTCCTTCTCCACGGAGTAGCGGGTCTCCAAGTCTGGGTCCACGAACCTCAGGGAGAGACGGTTGGTGTGTTTCCCCTTCAGCCTAATGAGAGAGGACAACATGAACTACGCTAAGGAAGTAAAACTCTTCATTTGGATACAACACATGAAACTATGACACCCTACTCAATAAATGACTTGGGGGGGGGGGGGGGGGGGGGGGGCTCCGAAAGCCAAAACTCCGTCAAAAAAGCACAAGACTGCTTCACTCATCGCCTCATCTTCATGGCTGTGCATACACGCCCCTCCCTCCCATCCAATCCCAAACATTCAAAGTCAATTCATTTCATTGAATAATAATAATAATAATAATAATAATAATAATAATAATAATAATAATAATAATAATAATAATAGGGTGGCACAGATTAAAATGAACAAAGCATTATTAGAGCCCTGTAGACATGACAAAACACGACTATAGTCACATTTTATTTTATAGCCAAAAACTTACCACTTCCACACGGATAGGGAGGATAACTATTAACAGTTATTTAACCTTTAACATGAACATGAATCAAACGTAATCATTTTTTCTGGGTACATGATACCATACAGCATCCATATCAAACTTAAACATTAAACTTTCATATCAAGGCGGGGGCCTCAAACTAGTGTCCCCCACGGGCCGCATGTTTGAGACCCCTGTTGTAGGACTTTGGTCACTGGTGACAAAGGTAGCAAAATGGCGGTAGAGTGTCAGACAGTGGAAATACCCCCCCCTACTGTTTCGGCTGAGAAGTGCATGGCAGGCGTTCAACCCCAAAACGGAGCGATGCCTTTTTGTGTGCTGAAGTTAGAACTTACGCCTGGACAGTTTCCCTTTCCAGCAGAGCCTCGTTGAGCAGTTTGCTGAGCTCCTGTTCGTTCTCTTGGGCATCAATCACCCTTTCGGCCAGGTCCCGCAGACGCAGTCTTCGCCGAGGGTTTGGGAAGGAAGGGTTTACCACCTGCGGTTCCACGAATCATCAGTTCATGTTTCTAACACACTCCGCTAGCCAGAACACTTAGCATCAAGACAAAGTAGTAACTGTACACACCGGGGGGGGGGGGGGGGGGGGGGGGTGATGTAATTCCACAAGAGTAAAGCGCACGTCTGATGCAGGTTTAAAGGAGACCTACAGTATTATGTTCATTTTGGTCTTTTTGTATTGAGTTGTTGACTCCTATAGAGCAGCTACACACAATAACCAGCACAGAAAGCTTTCTAGTTCTTCCAGAATCTGCACCTATTCCAGCTGGATTTCTTTGGAAGTCATGCTTCTCGTGAAAAGCGTCTGTTTGAACTTATTCCACCCACTCCGAATGTTTGTTCCGCTAAGCTGCGAACCCAACTTTATAGGCGTTGATTAACAACAAAAACAACCATTTTGTGTTCTTTTACATAAAAATATTTATATTTGATATTATCACACTACCTTATTACTTTCCTGTGTATTTTAGAGACTACATTTGGAATACAGGAAGTGAGTAAATGTATTGCAATAGATGTGAAACAGATGGGGGGGGGGGGGGATTAAATAAGCTTTGCTTCTTCCTACTCCTTTTTGGACATGTGGGAATGTGAATCATATTATGTGATGTATTCCAGTACATACATTTTTTACATACTTTGTTTACATTTGAAATGAGCGTAGGCAGTGATGCGGACTACTATGTTTACCCTTGTGTCCAGTTCTTCAGGTTCCTCCGGTGTGGTGCAGGCTGTGTTCACGCTGCCGTTACAGTCACTTGTGTTGATCAGCAACGGAGAGTTTCCATTGGACGACGACACGGACAGTTTCTAACATGAAACAAAAGCAGTGAGTGATTGGTCGTCTTATTCCTACAATAAAATGGAACAATAATATCAAACAGTGGAAGAGTTTAGGCTGCACGGCGGTTGAGCGGTTAGCACGCAGGCCTCACAGCTAGAGGACGCGAGTTTGATTCCGACCACGGCCATCTCTGTGTGGAGTTTGCATGTTCTCCCCGTGCATGCGTGGGTTTTCTCCGGGTACTCCGGTTTCCTCCCACATTCCAAAAACATGCTAGGTTAATTAGCCACTCCAAATTGTCCATAGGTATGAATGTGAGTGTGAATGGTTGTTTGTCTATATGTGCCCTGGGATTGGCTGGCCACCAGTCCAGGGTGTACCCCGCCTCTCGCCCTAAGACAGCTGGGATAGGCTCCAGCACCCCCGCGACCCTCGTGAGGAAAAAGCGGTAGAAAATGAATGAATGAATGAAGTAAAAATATGAAGAAAAAAACGGTGGTGTTCTAATCGGGAAAAAAGTTGAAATTTTACGAGAATAAACTTGTAATATTATGATTTAAAAAGCGTCACTTTAGTAGCATAGAGCTGAAATATTTGTAAACAAATACATGATTTTCCAAAAGGCGCAGACACATTGGAAACATGGACATATCCATTATGGTGACAGGCCTACTAATTGACTTGACCAATATACTAAGAACAATTAGTCCAATTAGCTGAGTGAACATCTACGAGGGACTCGTATATTGATAGACAGTTTCTAGAAAGTCATAGAAATGTATGTTGCAGGACAATATTGACGTAGAGGGCCGTAGCTTGTGACCACAGGTGCATGAGGAGTACATATGTACTCAGTAGGTGTACTACGTATAGGTTGTACTCACTACACTGTTGATGCCGTTCTTTCCCCCTTTAGAGACAACCACCAGGTAGGTCTCGATTCCTCGCTCCCTCAGGTAGTCACAGCGCTCCCCTCCATTCCCCGGCTCCACTTCAAACTCCCCATGAAGACACTCCATGGTGTTCTGTGAGATGTGGACACGACTGGTCCACACAAAAAGGGTCAAGCGGGAAACCATCAGATGCTGGCGGCGTGGAGCACGACAGTATCACTGACTTTGCAGCAAGACATTTATCAATCACATTTTACACTGGTTTTACACAATGACGTGCATTTTAGCTAGCTCGTATTAACTTGTTTTTCTTTGTCCCAATGACGTGCATTTTAGCTAGCTCGTATTAACTTGTTTTTCTTTGTCCCAATGATGTGCATTTTAGCTAGCTCGTATTAACTTGTTTTTCTTTGTCCCAATGACGTGCATTTTAGCTAGCTCGTATTAACTTGTTTTTCTTTGTCCTAACGACGTGCATTTTAGCTAGCTCGTATTAACTTGTTTTTCTTTGTCCCAATGATGTGCATTTTAGCTAGCTCGTATTAACTTGTTTTTCTTTGTCCTAACAATGTGCATTTTAGCTAGCTCGTATTAACTTGTTTTTCTTTGTCCTAACGATGTGCATTTTAGCTAGCTCGTATTAACTTGTTTTTCTTTGTCCCAATGACGTGCATTTTAGCTAGCTCGTATTAACTTGTTTTTCTTTGTCCCAATGACGTGCATTTTAGCTAGCTCGTATTATCATGTTTACTGACATCATAATGCACAAAAGGGAAAGAAACATGTGTTCATCTTTACATCAGGATTGTAAATGATGGGCAAAAAATGTATCTATTTTGTGTATTTTGTTTTAAAATCACAATGTTCTTCCTTGTTAGCGTCCTATTACCTAGCTAAACAAAATGGCAACCGGAAGCGGACGTTACATCGCCCCGTCTGCGATGCATATCAGCAGACTCCAACATGTTAACAGAAAACCTTTTTATAGTTTTACCAAGGATAGTATTACAAGCATAAAACAATACTAAATGCATAGAAATGATGAATGAACTTTGACGCTTAAGACATGAATGTTCCCAAAGACACCACAAGGGCACCATCGTCCCCTTTTGAAATCAATGTATCATAAATCCAGCGGTGTTTGTCACCTTCTAGATCACCATGCTGCCACTTTTAATGAGATTCCCATTGTAAATTAGGACGGGTAACATTTGCACTCCACCAAATCCAGTCAAATACAAACCATGTTACGTTCTTACCCCGGTATCCCTCCGGCTTCCATCTTGTTGGCGACGGTGACGTCAGTGGACCATACGTCGTATTGCCAGCGTTTCTGACCCAGCACCCCCCCCAGGACCGTACCACTGTGCACTCCGACCCGCATGTCAACATCTGTCTGGGTTTTCTCCCGCACGTACCTGGAATTAGTTAGACACACGGTATCCCATGATGTAGTATAGCATAGTAAAATAAATACAGCACAGTGAAGGACACTAATAGACAGCCAGTGGGCTTTTTAAACTGTAGTTTACCCATATTCCCATTATTCCCATTATTCCCATTATGTCATAGGCCCAACCTTAACATCTCCCAAACCAAAGCAGCACAAACGTTCATTTTAACTGCACAAATCAGCACTAACTATTTTGGTTTCATTCCGAGCATGGTCGTGAACACCTCTCACCTTCAGCATCACGAGGGCCACGATAAAAGCCACGATAAAAGCCACCCTCACGCGGACTCATGTTCACGTCAGAGCTCCACAGAAATCCATCCCAGCCCATCAGTGGGGTAAATTGACAACCCTCGCCACGACACAAACAGCCATTGACTTGTGGGAACACGTGAGGGAGAGCGATACTCACGATATGGCCTCAACCATGGCGAGGCCCATCATGATGGAGCAGGCGGCATGGTCCTCCCTGTAGTCTGGCAAGCCGCAGATGCAATAGTAACAGTCCCCCAGGATCTTGATCCTCAGCTGGTGATATTTCTGTCAAGGTGGACTTGGTTTTACTAAGAGATGGTTTTTCACTGATGACATGCACAAGTACAAATGCTAACAGCGCTACACGCAATGGTACCAAAGCCCATTTCCGGCTTTCCACTGATAAAAAAAAACAAACAAACAAAAAACATATCTGAACGGTACGTCATAATTCTGAAAGTGTTGAAATTGTGAGATTTATTTGTATTTCATAATTTCGACTCTTAACACTTCAACGTTTCTGGTCATCAAATAAAGTTAATGACAACAACACAAAATGTCATTTTTATTAAAGGAGGAAACCAATCCAAACCTACACCATCCTGTGTTGAAATAAATCTGACATTCATTGAGATCCATCAGTGAGGAAGCAAAGTTATGAAGCAAATTCTAAAGCTTTTCCAGCCAAACATAGTGAGAGCTATTATCCACAAACGGCGACATCGGCCAGTTTTGGACCTTCCCAGGAGTAGCTGGCCAACCAAAATGACCCTAAAAGCACAGCAATGACTGGATGAGGTAAGGATTAGGTTTTATTTATTGTTCCTATGAAAGGAATAATAACGCAGTACAGCGGTTTCATTGGCCGCAGGACCGGAATCAATACTTCAGTGAGTCTTATGTTGATTCAGAAGAAGGTTAAAGGATTGTTTTCGTTTGTTCCTTTGCCTTTTCTACATAACCTGACAACCACCGCGCATGAATTGATGGGGAAAATGTACGTATGTACACAACCATAATAGGCTGGTCATGATGAGACACTCACCGCCGCCAGTTTGTCAAATCGAGCAAAGAGTTCATTGAGTAGTTTGACCAGCTCCTGAGCACTGCATGACGATGACAGCTGGGTGAAGCCGACGATGTCTGCAAACAAAATACTGCAACAACAAGAGATGGACAGATTGTCAACACGCGTCACTGGACCCTCCACTCTTCCATAAGGGGGTCAAAAATCACCCATACTAGAATCAATGCCTTTTTATGACAATGTTGCCATTTTGGTTAGGAATAATCACTTGTATGATATTTAGTATTATATTTAGGACCACACAAGAATGATTTCATGTTAGAAACATCTTCATTTTTCACTTTTTTACATCTTTGAAAAAGAAAATGACCCCGTACAACAATAGAAAATGGGAGGATCCATTGTGTGTTGCATAAAGGGAAGTTCAAAATGTCAATGGCATGATATCAAAAATAGGATTTTTGAGGAATACCTGGAATATGAAATGATAAAAAAATTTAATTAAGAAGATATTTAAAGAAAACAACCTGGTTGGGGTAGTAACACAAAAACTACAATTTCTTAAAATGTATAAAAGATAAGTTAAAAATGTGAATGGCATGATATCAAAAAGATGTTTTTTGAGGAATACCTGGAATATGAAACAGAGGAAATGCATCTGGTTTACGTGTGTGCTCCACAGGTGAAGAAGAATAGACAGGTAACAGTGCACAGAGATATAGCGGAGACAAATGATTTTTTTTAAATGCAGATCCATTCCTCTTTTGAACGCATGTTGTTTTGAGATCCCCAAGTCCTTATTTGTGTAACACCTATCTAGAAAACATTGCCATCTTGCTACTTTTACCCACTATAACGTACAGGCTATAATTCCACAGCTGTGACATTACCTGACATTTTCATGTCTGTACATGTACATGGTGTTGAACTGCTGCATCTCTTTCTGACTGGGCTCCTTCTTCATGTCCTGCAGCATCTCATCGGCTATGTGCTTCGGGAGGATGGACAGCAGCAGGCGTTCCTACAAAACCAATGAATATGCCGTTAACGATGCTCGATGTTGAAGAAATGAATGAACGGTGCATCGTCATCCGGGGCTTCAATCGACAGCGACCTGAATGAGTCAACCCTAAAATGTGCATAACAGGGTGTTTCACTTGGAAAAAATGGGGGTGCTGGAGCCTATCCCAGCTGTCTTTGGGCGAGAGGCGGGGTCCACCCTGGACTGGTGGCCAGCCAATCCCAGGGCACATATAGACAAACAACCATTCACACTCACATTCATACCTATGGACAATTTGGAGTGGCTAATTAACCTAGCATGTTTTTGGAATGTGGGAGGAAACCGGAGTACCCGGAGAAAACCCACGCATGCACGGGGAGAACATGCAAACTCCACACAGAGATGGCCAAGGTGGAATTGAACCCTGGTCTCCTAGCTGTGAGGTCTGCGCTAACCACTCGACCGCCATGTCGATCTTTGTTAAAATACTCATTTAAAAACATTGAAAACATGATCTACATACATGTTTTTTAATGCACAAGATTAGACACATGAAATCCATAAAATGATATGTAAATGTTACACTTAGGGGGAAAAGTGGGCTCATAAATTGACAATAAAAGCAGAAATAATGGGATTTCAGAAAACAACAGATGGAATCATACAGCACTCTACAAGAAGCAATGAAGTCGGTAAAATTAGGGTTAGGGTTAAAAAAAATTAAATTTAACTTTTTTTTCAATTAATTTAAAAAATAAAATCAAATTTAAAAAATCCAAAAATTGTTGCAACTATCATGATGAAAATGGTAATATAAATGATGATAATAATGGTGATAATAATAACACTAATAATGGTAATAATGATAATGATTATAACAACAATGATAATAATGATAATAACAATAATAATATTACAATGATAATAATAAGACTGTGGCATTAACATGATTATATCTTGCAAAAAGGGGTAGGCATTTATTAGCTTTTGCTTCAGCCTACTCCTTTTGGGCTTGTCATCACATATTTCATATATTTGCCCAAATAAAATAAAATAAAAGAAATAAAATGCTGTGAACGTCTGTTGTGCATAATCATTGGGATGTTTATTCAATAACATTCAAATTCTACTCTAAAGGTTGATGACTTGAAAATGACGTAATTTGACCGTAATTAATTTACTATTTAGCAAAATCAGAAAAAAAAATCCTTTGCATATCAGTTTGGAAAAGCAGTGTACATGACATAACGGATAATTGACCTCTGACCTGTTGCTGGCTCTGCTCCTCCAGGTTTAGTTTCACTTCGAGGGACTGTCTAGCCTCCAGGAAGGCTTTCCGATGCTTTCGGTCAGCCATGTAATACGACATGACCCCCACGGTGATAGCGCAAACGTAGATCACAATGTTGGCCAGGAGCTGGAACATACGTATACATTTGCAGCGTTTATGGTTTTACACAACAACACAACATGGCTTTATGCTTTTACAACAACAATATCAAGGTGAGAAATGCATTAAATATGTACTGGATATTTTCCTATCATTCCTATTTATTCACAATGTTCAAGAATAAGTAAAACAATCTGTTTTGGAAAAGTGTCTCTTGCAAAATAAAGTCGCTTGCAAATAAATTATGTATTCACGTCTGTGCCATCTGTTAGTCTCTCTGTGTTACACAGGCTGGATGACAAGATTTAAAATTAAAATTAAAATTAAAATTAAAATTAAAATTAAAATTAAAATTAAAATTAAAATTAAAATTAAAATTAAAATTAAAATTAAAATTAAAATTAAAATTAAAATTAAAATTAAAATTAAAATTAAAATTAAAAACTAAATTATATTATGAAAGCAGGAAGTGAACAAATGTAAGAGTTAGTGATTGTAAAAGTACCAGATGGAGGGGTAGGATTTAATAAGCTTTGCTTCTTCCTACTCCTTTTGGACATGTGGAACTGGGAACTGATTATGGGATGCACTCAATTGGAATCTGATGCATGTTCAAATGAAATCAAACCATGACCAAATTTAAGAAATGTATCCCTTAGATACAAAAGTCCTGGGGAGAAAACTGGGATATCAATGATTTTTTGCGTGCACGCAGAAAAGCCTTGCAAGCTGGTTGCAAGGTTAAGGCGGGGGAGGAGTGAGAGTGTCGAGAGTTTAAAAGTACATTGGTCACCACGGCAGCGGGTGACGTCCTCCCTGTCCCCACCTTGTGGGCGGCTTCTACGGCAAGATAGCATGAAAAATTGCAGCTCGTTTGTGTAGTAGCAAGCCGGTATGGTGTGTAATTCCCGATGTAAATGAAAGCCTCATTGAAACACACACTACCATATTTGGGAAACAGTTAGGCACCAAAACCACGTTTTTGTACAGCTTGTGGCTACAGAGTTACCGAGCTTCAATCAAACTACACTTTGGGCCGAGAGTCAAACAGGACGACCGCACGTGAATGGCGCATCAAAAGAATGACCGCCATTAAAGGAAACGTCTGTTAACTGGTTAACTTTGCCCTAGTAATAATATTGTAATAGAATAGTAATAAATGGATCTAATAGTTGAAGATCCATTTATATTCCAGGTACAGGCAGCCGTGAGGGTAACAACCATTACTGCGATGTGGCCTGAAGCGAAAAGGAGCTTGGTACAACCCTGCTCTGTCCGTGTCGTTGCAAGGGCGTGAAAAGCAGCCAAAATAGGGATCAAATACTTATTGTTCCCAGGGTGCGTGTAATATATGCTTGTTGAGTCAGGATTTGCATGATCAGCTCAGACTGGTTCTAATTTTCTTATGCTCACATAGTCTGAGCAGTAAAACAAATAGGGTGCTGTCACATTGTCACATTGTGTATCAGCTTTCTGTGTTGTACAAGGACTTTGGAAAAAAACATTCTCAAGTTGCATCTGTAGCAAATAACTAACAATTTATTTACTACTTTATTTATTTATTAAAGAGACTAATTCTTTTTCTAATTCTAATTTTGACAGAAAAGTAATCCCAGACAAAATACACTACAGTATATGAAAATGCTTTGGGACGTCTGCTGCTTGAAATGAGGTATTTAGTAGTATTTACACAAAAATATACAGTAAACCTCGGATATATCGGACTCGGATATATCGGAAATTCGCTCACAACGGACAGATAAAAAAGAACCGATTTTTCTGTAATGCATTTCCAATAAAAATTCATTGCATATATCGGATTTTTTATAACGGATTTCGCCTAATTCGGACAAAATCTCCAGTCCCGTTCCAATGCATTTCCATGAAATTTCCCTGGCATATATCGGATGGCGTAACAGGGCCTAGCTTAATTAACAATTTGTTATGCTCAGAGTCCAATAAAGTTCAATTCTCATCACCTTACGTCTCTTTTCATTGCCCAGTCCAGGTACATTGGAAACATAGTCAAGGAAGTGCCTTTTTATAACGGATAAAATCCCATTTACGCATATACCGGATATAAATCCCATATATGCGTAAAACAGACATTTTCCGGTATACGCATATAACGGATTTCGCTTATATCGGACAAAACCAGTGGGAACAATTGAATCCGATATATCCCAGGTTTACTGTATAACATTATGATCAAAGGGTTTTTTCTCACTGACTGAAATTGTACAGTATTGATGAGTCTCATAAAGTATGGATGCTAATTAATGGCTATGACCTGAGGGGCTCCCCAGGTATCAATCCTGAGACCCCTATTGTTTCATCTGTATATGCTTCCTTTAGACCAGCTAACAGGCCGCTATAATGCGTCCTACCACCACTATGCAGACTGACACTCAGCTCACCCACATTTATTTTGTCACTTTGTGTGGATGCAAAACTATTTTCTCCAACTAAAAAATAGAAACAATAACAAATTTTAACAAAAAAAAGTGTTAATAGTGACCTTTCTTTCTTAGACCTCACAAATCTACGGTGAAAAGGGGACCTATTGTGCTCATTTTCCGGCCCTTTGTATTGAGTTGTGGACTCCTGTAGAGCAGCTCTACACAATAACCAGCACAGAAAGTGTTATTTTTCTTCCATAATCTGCACCTAATTCAGATGTCCATATTTCTTTGGCTTTTGCGATTCCTGCAAAAACCGTTTTTTTAAGTAAGTAAGGGAGGGCGGGGGAAGCAGAAAGTTTATCTGGCCCACAGCGACGTCCATATATGGAATTCCGACCTTCTGTGACATCACAAAGGGGCAGTTTTACCACGCCTTCTGAAACCGAGCCATCCCAAACTTCTTTCAGAGCTCACTTCCAATAATACTTCCAAAGAAATAGGACTTTTCTTGTTATATTACAACATCTTCTCTTAATATTTTGACTTTATTTTTGTCAAATGACGGCTGATTCTTCCATTTATGCTGTTGATTGGACTTTTTCTGGCTAAATTCTTTTTTGGAGGATTTTTACATAGTAGATAGTTGTGCAGCATGGGAGAAGTTATATTACGGTGCGTTCAAGGACCGTCAAACAAAGTGGGACAGGTCAGCGCTCACAGCATAAACATACAAAAACTGTGGGATTTATAACTGTGTATTATTTTTTGAATAAGATGGTGTCCCTTATTTCCAAAAATGATATCTATTTACGTAAAATTCAATGTAGTTATTGAGAAATATTTGTGTGATTGGCTTGGAATTATACATTGCTTTGCTTTCTCACACTGTATGTACAGTACTGTATTATGCAGCACATTTAGTATTTTCACGTCTTGTCAAGTCTCACCTGTCGTCCAAGTGCCGCCCCGTGGATGTTCTCCTGCTGCTGCTGGGCGATGGTGACCCCCAGAACCAGGGTGTGCACCCCGCAGGTGACGGTGGCAATGAGGACAATGGGCGTCAGCCTCAAGGGCAGCGTGAGGAAAAAGGAAAAACTGAAGAAGGCCTGCCAGCCCACCGTGTCACTGGCCTGGTGAAAGCGGGCATAGTTCAGACCCAGGTAGGAGAAGATCTGGGCCGCTATGAGAACCCACAGGGCGTAGGGTACCACGCGCCTTGAGATCCGATCCGGCAGGAGCCCGAATCGGCACAGCAGGTAAAGGACGATGTCAGCCAGAAGTCCCAGCGATGCCACCAACACGGACGCCAGTTTGTCGCTGGTGTAGACCACCGCACACATGACGATGATGAAGCTGTCAAAGAGCGCGGCAAACACGACCAGAACCAGGAGGGTGTCGTGTCTTTGGCGCCTGAAGTAGGTCTGGTAGAGGTTCTCCAGCGACTCTGGTGCAAAGGTGAGGCGCATGAATCTGGGCAGGCAGAGGCAGCATCCTGAGCTCCTCACCGTGACCTCGTGTGTTCGTCCGACTGCCTGCCCGGGGTCAGAGGGCAAGGTCACGGAGCAGTCCGCGGAATACTCCGCTGAGTACTCGGGCTCTGAGAAGGCTCGGTTGCGAGGCATGCTGGACGTTCAGAGTCGGAGTCTTTGTCCTGGACGTCTTTGTCCTACTTGACGCTTCTTTGTTTTGGAGGCAAATCAAATCCTGGGATGCATGGTCTCTCCACGTCGCCGCACGAAAACACTCTCTTCCGCACCTCCGCTTACATTGCTGCGCCTGTGCTCACTGCGTGGATTTGTTGGCGTGGGGATTCAGTCCTGTGTCGTCTCCACGGGCTGGCCCCACCTCTTCAGCGACATGATCCACAGATTGTCTTCTTTCCACATTGGGCATCGGCGATGTGAGCGTGTCACTGGCTCATTTCCATAGTGGCACTCCACGGTGATGTAACCGGTCTGAGTGGGTACCTTCCATAACTGGAGTGCAGCTGGCCAGATGACAGCGTGGCCTCCTCATACTTCTGGGCCAGACGGGCTTTTGCCAGATGGGCTTCCATCGTCACATGGCCTGAATAAATGAGGGGGTGACATGGAGGGTGTTATCACAATCTGTGTGAAACATGAACACATATTTATTTACCTTTTCTGTGCATTATAACACCGGAAAACGAGTTAATATGAGCTAGCTAACAATGCACATCATTGGGATACACCTATTTCAAGTACAAAACACTCGAAAAAAAACCTCCTACAACGTTTTATGGTTCTATATCCACGCTGCGACACATATTTCTTTCCCTTTTCTGTGCTTTATAACACCACAAAACGAGTTAATATGAGCTAGCTAACAATGCACATCATTGGGATACACCTATTTCGAGTAAAAAACCCTTACAAAAAAAACCTCCTACAACGTTTTATGGTTCTATATCCACGCTGCGACACATATTTCTTTCCCTTTTGTGTGCATTATAACACCAGAACATTAGTTAATATGAGCTAGCTAACAATGCACATCATTGGGATACACCTATTTCGAGTACAAAACACTCGGAAAAAAAAAACCTACAACATTTTATGGTTCTATATCCAGCCTGCGACACATATTTCTTTCCCTTTTCTGTGCATTATAACACCAGAAAACGAGTTAATATGAGTTAGCTAACAATGAACATCATTGGGATACACCCATTTCGAGTACAAAACCCTCCTACAACGTTTTATGGTTCTATATCCAGCCTGCGACACATATTTCTTTCCCTTTTCTGTGCATTATAACACCGGAAAACGAGTTAATATGAGCTGGCTAACAATGCACATTATTGGGATACACCTACTTCGAGTACAAAACCCTCTAAAAAAATCCTCCTACAACGTTTTATGGTTCTATATCCACCCTGCAACACATATTTCTTTCCCTTTTCTGTGCATTATAACACCAGAAAACGAGTTAATATGAGCTAGCTAACAATGCACATCATTGGGATACACCTATTTCGAGTACAAAACACTCGAAAAAAAACCTCCTACAACGTTTTATGGTTCTATATCCATGCTGTGACACATATTTCTTTCCCTTTTCTGTGCATTATAACACCAGAAAATTAGTTAATATGAGCTAGCTAACAATGCACATCATTGGGATACACCTATTTCAAGTAAAAAATCCTCTAAAAAAAACCCTCCTACAACGTTTTATGGTTCTATATCCACGCTGCGATCATGCAAGAAGAAGTACATAGATGATAAATGTATTACAGTATATTGCTGTATTTTGGTGATTTAAAACACTACTGGAACATCTTTCCAAGCATTGATTTCAGTGTCATTTTCCGTGTAAAAAGGTAAGACGCCTCCTTCCCCCAGGCTGTTGAGCTGGTAAATAAATAAAAAAAAACGCTCAGAACAAAACGAGCATCTTGCTGAGTCTCCGTAGCGATGTGATCTGGTCTAAGTTGAGAACCGAAGAATCCACTGCGTCAGTCTGTCCTGTTGTTGGCCTGATTTATAACCTAGCATGAACTTCTCAAAACTAACAGCACAATACCAGCATTGTTAGGTAGCATTTTATTGTAGCTTGAGGCATTGTGAGATGTTATGATACTCCGCCAGAAATGCAGTACTCAATAGTAACAATATCGCTGAAGCTCAGTTAATATTCAGGTCAGTTATGGAAATGGAACACTGTTGGTGTTTATTAACTTTTTTTTTGTTAGGTCCAAGTCGCTGTGGCATCGTTAGCTAGCTCATATTAACTTGTTTTGTTGTGTTAGAAAGCACAGAAAAGGGAAAGACATATGTGTTCATGTTTCACATAAGGATTATGAATGATGGCCAAAGTTTTTCAAAAAGCGCAGTTCCCATTGAAATCATTTTTTTTATATACTTTATTCCTTTAATATTATAACTTTTTCCCCAACCCAACATTCTAAAAATGACAACTTTATTTTGTTTCATTTGTTTCTAATACAACAATTAATATCATAACAGTAATATAGTATAATATTGTGTATATTGTCTAGATTTATTTAACTTAGTCCATTTATATTGTCCTTTTTTTTTATTACTGGCCTGTCTTATGTTGTACCTGCACTACAATGGCAATAAAACCTATTTGGATTCTGACCAGTGTCTAAAACGGCATACTTTTGCCTCATAATATATATAATTGAATAGTTTATTTTCATAAAATTTTTCATGCTGGACAACTTTTTTCTCTTAATATTTTGACTTAATTCAACTTCATTTAATTTTCCAACCATTTCAAGCTTCTTCTCTGTAAATGATCTTCTCTTATTTATGACTTTACGATCGTAACATTAGAACTTCTACCACAACACAATTTTGTCAATATTAATAGTCATTGTCATTTCGTGCACCCAATTTTTCATATGATTTTTGTCTGTTATGCACTGTAATGTATTGTGTAAACATAAGCACCCTACGTGCTCCTAAGTCATTGTCCGTGCGTTTTTCTTTGTTGAGTGTAACGTCTACATAACCCACCATGGGGCCAAAAAAGTTGCCGGTGGCAGCAATTTGATAAAGGAGGCGAGAAAAACTATTGAATTCAATCTTGTCAGGATGTACAGGAAGTCTGCATCAACGCTAAGTTCCATCCGTTCTTCATTTGTAATTATTTAGCAGTGTAAAACTCGAATATTTCACTTTTTTAGGGGTGGAATTACATCATTTTCTATGGAAAGACTTAAACCAGGGGTCTCAAACTCAATTTACCTGGGGGCCACTGGAGCTAGGGTCTGGGCAAGGCTGGGCCGCATCAGGTTTTCCAAAAAAAAAAAACGCATTTATTAAAAACAGAAAAATGAATAAACTTTGCTTTGGTTCCAATTTTCTACAATAAAAGCTCTGATAAAACATTCCACTGTTCTCAAATATCTTACTTTTTATTTTTCTACACAAAATAAGATGAAAAATAAATAAACAAATCAAGAATAAAGAAAATCAATCAATCAGTAATAAATAAATGTAATAATAATAATAAAAAGTTAAGAAAGCACATATAGTTGGTGGGTAGACAAATGATTTTTTTCATATTAAAATGAACAAAGCATTATTAGAGCCCTGTAGACATGACAAAACACGACTATAGTCACATTTATACTCTTTTTATTTACAACATATTGCGCAACTGCAGGGTCTTGAGACACATGCTAACTCGCAAACTAGAGAGCTAGCCACCTAAACGGTAGCCTTCAAGTTATTTCCTTTCAACTTAAATAGCCAAAAACGTACCACTTCCACACGGATAGGGAGGATAACTATTAACAGTTATTTAACCTTTAACATGAACATGAATCAAACGTAATCATTTTTTCTGGGTACATGATACCATACAGCATCCATATCAAACTTAAACATTAAACTTTCATATCAAGGCGGGGGCCTCAAACTAGTGTCCAGTGGGCCACATTTGGCCCGCGGGCCGCGTGTTTGAGACCCCTGACTTAACCCAAGGTTCCCCTGTATGTGTTTGTGTTTAACACAACACAAGGTCATCAGGATTGCTACAGATGGATGAATAATTATTTTATGTCTCCTTGGTGGGGACAGCCATGTTTTTTATTTTTTTTTTAAAAAGGCAGTTTGAGTGTCAAGTCCAACGTGGCTATGAGGGTTGATTTAAAACGTGACTACAATGCATGGATGGGCTGTGCTGGGAGCAACACGGTAAGGTATTGGTATTGGTATTGGTATTGGTATTGGTATTGGTAATGGTAATGGTATTGGTATTGGTATTGGTATTGGTATTATCATCAGCATCCAGCATCCAGGATCCAGGCCGTGTCGTGGGCCTACCGGACTTACCTACATGTTGCACATCGTAAAAACACTTCCACTTTCCTATCTTATTCAAACATTGAACGCCGCCACAGTGAGCGTCGCCTGGGCACAGTAAGCACAAGTCGTGCGAAGGAAGGATGGAAGCGTTTCCATCCGGAAAGAAGCCCATGCGCCTACTAACAGTTCAGCGTCTTTTAGAGTTGAATAATTACACACATTGTTTTGGCTGCGATGGGAATGTTTGTGTCCACGGCGTCCATAGTAAATGGTGAATTAAGCTCATTGTCATTTCCTACCGCTACTGCTGGACGCTGCTTTTCAGCGCTCATGCTTCCAGATGTCGACAAATTGTCCGTGTTTTACCTACCGTGTGTAGAGTCGGTGCTTCGGGGTTCCGTAAATGTTGTAGCAAAGGTAGGAATTACAAAAAATATCACTCTCTGTCTGCTGGGAATAAAGAAGTAGAAAATTAAAAGTGGCCTCCACATAAATTCGTGGTTTTTTGGCTTGGGTGTTTTCCGCAGCTTCGTCATGAGGACGTGAGCTATCACGAACACTATTTCCGGTACTTTCAAAATAAACTTTTTAAGTGACGTCAAGAATATACATATTTTTCGGTCAGGTGCATATCAAACACGCAGAAATGTTGTAATAAATTAATAATAGTGTACTATAAATAATACATTATATTAAATCATTTATTATCATTGTTCATATTTCATTCATTCATTTTCTACCGCTTTTCCTCACGAGGGTCGCGGGGGTGCTGGAGCCTATCCCAGCTGTCTTCGGGCAAGAGGCGGGGTACACCCTGGACTGGTGGCCAGCCAATCCCTGGGCACATATAGACAAACAACCATTCACACTCACATTCATACCTATGGACAATTTGGAGTGGCTAATTAACCTAGCATGTTTTTGGAATGTGGGAGGAAACCGGAGTACCCGGAGAAAACCCACGCATGCACGGGGAGAACATGCAAACTCCACACAGAGATGGCTCAGGGTGGAATTGAACCCTGGTCTCCTAGCTCTGAGGCCTGCGTGCTAACCACTCGCCCACCGTGCAGCCGTCCAAATAAGAAAAAACAAAGCCTGTACTACTAAAAATAATACAACAGATACAACTTAATGATTGTAGGAAGTTGACATTACCTGTCATTGTTGTGTAAATTGTTGTGTAATTGTTGTGTGTTGTGTAATACAAAGTAACAAATTCAAGCATGTTCATGTAAAGGACGTAACCAACGCAATGGAATCTGCCTGCCGATGTTATGTAAAAGAAACACGTGATAATTGAGCCCACATTGCTAGTAGGCTTATATTGATTGTTCCACTCAAACCCAGCACTTCCTGTGATCGATGCAGATTGCTGGCGATCTACCAACAACGTTTTAATCGGCATCATGTAGCACCAAGGTTATTTTGGAGTTTTCCATGCCTCTAGACTAAACATTTAAAAACTGTAATTAACACAGTGACGATTGTATAATTACCAGTACTGTATGTATTTTGATGACTTTCAGCAAGTGAAATTATTTAGCATTGTTTGTGTGCATTTTTGTGCATTCAATGTGAGACTCAATAATACACCACTACCTATAGTATCGGTCAATATCAGTTTTACACTAAAATATCACCATTTTGAAAACAATCAATGAAATGCAGTTGGAAATTGAAATGGGTGTATGTAAGAAATGGGCGGTCATTTTTAATTTTAATTAACCTAGCATGTTTTTTTATGGTAATGGTAATGGTTTAATTTCATTTGAACATGCATCAGATTCCAATTGAGTGCATCCCATAATCAGTTCCCAGTTCCACATGTCCAAAAGGAGTAGGAAGAAGCAAAGCTTATTAAATCCTACCCCTCCTTGCCAATTTCCCCACTGAGGGACGAATAAAGGCATATCTTAATCCATCTGGTACTTTTACAATCAGTAACTTTTAATTTTAATTTTAATTTTAATTTTAATTTTAATTTTAATTTTAATTTTAATTTTAATTTTAATTTTAATTTTAATTTTAATTTTAATTTTTTTATTCTTTATTCATTTTCTACTGCTTATGCTCATGAGGGTTGTGGGGGTTGCTGGAGCCTATCCCAGCTGTCTTTGGGCAAGAGGCGGGGTACACCCTGGACTGGTGGCCAGCCAATCCCAGGGCACATATAGACAAACAACCATTCACACTCACATTCATACCTATGGACAATTTGGAGTGGCTAATTAACCTAGCATGTTTTTGGAATGCTGGAGGAAACCGGAGTACCCGGAGAAAACCCACACATCCACACAGAGATGGCAGAGGGTGGAATTGAGCCCTGGTCTCCTAGCTGTGAGGTCTGCGCGCTAACCACTCGACCACCATGCCGCCGCAAACAAAACAAATAAATTAAAATTAATGAAAATGAAAATAAATTTTCATTTATATCACCAAACTGATTTGTGAAGAATTTTATAATATGTAAATACAATAGAAGAACAAGACAATATGACAAGAGCAACAAAATATATATATTTATTTTTTTAACATACATCTTTTGAGTAAAACAAAAACACTTTTAGGACGCACCCCCCACATTCAGACACAGCCAATATTGTAGTTCACGACCATAGAATTCTTATGCTTTCTTTTTTTTCTTTCTACAAAAGAAACAACAACACATCAAAACCAAAACAACATATGTGACAATAAATAAGCGAATTGAAAAATATTGATCTCATATCAATCTGATAACGACCACTGTTGGTATCGATGTCGTCGATACCGTAAATAGTCCAGTCTAAAGACATGTCTACATTTTCAATGCCAAATTATTCATCGTTTGTATTATTGAAGGGTATTAGAGGGTTTTTTTAAAGATACGCTCGCGCAGTGACGTCACTACGCAATTGACGTTGCTGACGTGTTACGGAAGTAGTCGTGTGTTGCCTTTAGCCGCTAGCTTTAGCCCTTTATAACATCACAAGCCTTTCAAGCCAGAATGAAATAAAACAATATTGTCGCTTCTGTTCTTCATCAAGTGACTACAGGGGATAAAGTGAACCAGCACAGGTAGGAGACCTGACATGTGCCGTATAAATATAAACATAGCACGCAGAGCTGGAAGCCTTAAGCTGTTGCTGCTCCACGATGATGTTAAGCCCTTAACGTAGCAATGTTACACAATTTTGAAAAAAAATCAAGTCTGTCATTAATTCTGTCTGACAAAGAATGACTTGAATTTTAATTCGATACCTCATTTACGTCTCTACTCCAAATATTAAAGAGGCTACATCATATTTTATATGGGGAAAATAGTGTCTTTGGTGCCCATTGCTTGAACATTAAGTCAAGACAAAAGCTGGGATCGACCCACGGATAAAATACATAGCTTAGGCTGTGAAAATCTGTTTTAAAAGTCAACAGAGTAGCCATTTCGAGTGTTTATTGCCCGGAAATACGGAATACATGTCGCGTTTGCGTTGTGGTTAGTGTGGAGTGAAAAGGAATACACAATTGTGAGGCAAATACATCACAAATATGACACTTGACTTTCTTACCTGGACTTTTTGTTTGTCAGAAACATGTAAGTGGCTACTCTGTTGACTTTTAAAACATATTTTCACAGGCCAAGTTATTAATGTTTGGTAGAGGGTCTGTCGCAGCTTTTGTTTTGACGAACCACAATGCAAACACGACTTGTAGTATTTCCGGGCAAAAATGTCTTATGCAGATAGAGCCATCCGTTTTCTATACCACTTAACCTCACTAGGGTCGCGGGTATGCTGGAGCCTATCCCAGCTGTCTTCGGGCAAGGGAGTTGCAATGGAGTCGCATACTGTTCAGCACATTTAAAAGTGAACCAAGACTTTGTTTGACCGCAGGTGCACTTGAATGCGGCGTGAAGCTTGCATGAAGAACGATAAGCTGCAAGACAACAATGGGCAAACGGAAGGTGCCAGATCTCTACAGAGCCCCCTTTCCCCTCTACGCCGTTAAAGTTGACCCTAAAACAGGATTGGTGATCTTAGCAGGAGGAGGAGGGGCTTCCAAGACCGGCATAAAGAATGCTGTGGTAAGTACTGTGTATAAGTGATTCCAATTACATCATATTTAAATGTCTACAGTTGAGGTCAAAATTATTAGCCCCACCCAGGAATATTTTTACATTATAAACCATTCATCAACGACATGGTTCTGTTTTGGTACACTTTTGAATGGAAAATTGATTTTTAAGAGGTTTTATGACGATGGGATGAAAACTGAGGTAGTCAAAATATTAGCCCTCATGTAGGTCACTGCTTTAAAAACACACCTGAGCGGTCATTTATCACCAAATCTTATTGAATTGATCAAAAGGGACTGGTCTAGAGTTGCTAGATATATACTCTGGTCCGTTACTTTGTAGATGTCCGTGTTAAACCCAAACAACAATAATAATTCCTACTGTGTAAGCCAGCTTCTCAGCTGTCGTAGAGTTGGACAGTGTTATTCTTTTTTTTATGGTAATGGTTTTATTTCATTTGAACATGCATCAGATTCCAATTGAGTGCATCCCATAATCAGTTCCCAGTTCCACATGTCCAAAAGGAGTAGGAAGAAGCAAAGCTTATTAAATCCTACCCCTCCATCTGGTACTTTTACAATCACTAACTGTTACATTTGTTCACTTCCTGCTTTCATAATATAATTTAGTTTGTTTTTTTATCCTAATTTTAATTTTAAATTAAAATAATTTTAGTCACGTACCAAAGTAGTCGGTGATATGAGCATCCAATGCCATAATGTGTACCATAGTGCGTGTCAATATAGTGATATATATAGCACATCATGACTGGTTCAAGACTCTTCATCCTTGGATTTAGCAAACATCAACTGCTTGTATTGTTTCTTGAATTGGCTCATCGTTGTGCATTGTTTGATTTCCTTACTCAATCCATTCCATAGTTTGATTCCACATACTGAAATGCTATGGCTAGCATAACGTAGTCCTAGCATAGAAGTGTTTCAAATGTACTTCTTCCCTGAGATCATATTTCTCCTCTCTTGTAGAGAAGTATTGGATGACATTTTTAGCTAATTGCTTATTTTTAGCCTTATGCATTATTTTAGCTGTTTGAAGATGAACTATATCAGCAAGTTGAAGTATTTGTCATATGTGATTTTCATGACGAAAACAAGACGAGACAAAAACGTGATGAGTCGTTTGTGTTTGTGTGTCTTACAAATCTCATTTTTTTTGGAATTTCAGTCACAATCTTTACGTGAAACATGAACACATATTTCTTTTTCTGTGCATTATAACATGAGAACGGGTTAAGATGAGCTAGCTAACAACAGATGTCATTGGGATACACCTATTTTGGCTATGAAGCCCTCTAAAAAAACTTAAACAACGTTGCATGGTTTGATATACATGCTGCGATCATGCATTAACACGTACATTCATGATAGTATGTAATAGTTGCAGTATCTTGCCCTATTTTGATGGTTTAAAACACTACCAAAACCTCTTTATACAGTACAGCGACAACACTTACAATGTCTGCTCTCATTGGGAGGTCTTAGAGGTGTATCCCAATGACGTGCATTGTTAGCTAGCTCATATTGACTTGTTTTCTGTTTTTATAATGCACAGAAAAGGGAAATGAATGAGTTCAAGTTTCACATAAGGATTGGGAATGTTGGGCAAAATTCCCACAAAAGTGCAGTTCCTTTTTAAGTTCTGAATATCAAATCATGGAAATGAAAAGCACATCTTGCAAAATGGACTTGTGACTTTGTGCTTCAGCACTTCCTGGATCTCCAGTTGGTTGGACAAAACCAGTACAGTGCCAGCCTGCTTCACTCACATGACACGGACACGCGTGCCACCATGAATTTGGCCATAGGCGACGGTGTGATTGCTGCCGGTCAGGACGGAAGCTGCTCTTTGATGACATTTGAGGACCGCACACGGACAACCGGAACCAACGGCGATGCTAATGATGGTATGACCATAACTTGGTATTCCCACTATACCCACTGACCCTACAAGGAGTGGTCTTCATGGCATGCTGTCCGCTATCGTTCATCATATATCATTACATTGCTCACTAAACAAGCGGTAAAGCAGCTGCAGTACATCCAGAATGCTGCTGCTCGAGTCCTGACTAGAAGCAGAAAATATGAGCATGTTAGTCCAGTACTCGGGTATCCTGACCAACAACTTGTGGGCTATGTTCAGTCTTGGGACAGTGGTTTGTAATTTAAACTTAGAACACCTTTGTTCTCCTTGCAGAGAACAACGTGCATCAAGGCACCGCCAGGCAACGAGCTGGCAGAAAAGGCAAAGGTGGTCCAGATGATGCTTGTGTCTCAGGAGACAGGTCGCATATGAAGGATGAGACGGCACATATCGCTGTGACAGAAATGGCTGAACTAGAGTCAGATGTGAACCCTCAGGATCCGCTCCAAAAGGTGGTGAGATTCAGTCCTGACCTGAGCCTACTCCTCACTGGAGGCACAGATGGACACGTCAGAGTCTGGGAGGTGAAGACGGCCTGCTCTATTCTCTATTACCATGCAGTGTAGGGGTCATCTGAAGCCTACACTTTATTCTCTACAGTTTCCATCCCTGAAGAAAAAACACGACTTCCAAGCCCATAAAGGAGAAATTGAAGACTTGGACCTGAGCAGAGACAACAAGGTAACACATGAATGTCTTCTGGTCTTTCTGATACAGGACATTGATTCCTTCATGTCAATATGTTACAATGTCCATTGTTGTCATGCAGCACCTGGTGACTGTTGGCAGGGACTTTTCTTGCAGCGTGTGGAGCAACAACCAACTAGTGACGGCTCTTAAATGGCATGAAACAACATCTCACATAGCTGAGAAGACGTATCGGTATATGGCTTGCAGGTAAATATGATACATTTCAGCGTACAGTAGATTCCCGCTACATCCCACGTGTACGAGCGAATGGTGTCAAAACCACCAGTAATTCATACACCCCTAAACATTCTGTAGACTTTTTGGATTTAACTGCCAGACAGTGGCTCGTAGGAAGCCAGTACGGCACTAGGGTGCATCAAAAAACACAATTATTGAATTTTGATATGGCTGGGTACTAAAAGTGTTCCAATATATGTAGAAACAATATTTCCAATCCATGATTATTTAGGGGTGCCACCATACATCTGTTTTAGTGGAATAAAGTGGTGAACAGTTCAATGGTCGCCATGGAGATTTGAGGTCAGCAAAGACTGCAGCTCAAGAACTCTCAGGTGATCTTTATGTTTTTGTTGGTATTTATACTCCTATTACATATTACTAGCAAATTTGTGGTTTTGTCTTTGTCATTTGAATGATTTATAGTCATATTTATAGGTATTTAGTGCTCATTGACTGTACTGTAGCTAACATTAGCTAGCTACAGTTTGCTAATGACAGTTAGCTAATAGCTGAGCAAGCATAACATCAATAACAGTAATATAGAGTAGACAGTATTGCTGATGCTTCATATTTATTGAGAGTGGTACTGTAGTACTACATAATCTGATATACACTTTTTTATTATTTTATTTTTATCATTATTTTATCATGTATTATTTGAGGCACTGTGCAGCACAACCCACCAGCTCTCCTAAGATGCTGCCCCCTGGTCTTTGGTCTGGGCCCCCTTTGGTACCCCTATAGAAAATATGTATAGAAGTTCATTGTACTCAACATTTCCAGGTCAACTTTTTGGCAATTAGACTAGAAATTGCACATTTTCTGACATTTTACTAAAGTTTGTGTGAGGTGGCACCCCTAAATCTCAATGGATTTCCTCAAGACTTTGCAAAAGACATTTTTATGTTCATTAGCAAAAAATGGAATACCAGCCAAATTGATATTATGAATTAAAAATTCCCCATTCAAATGTGATGCACCCTACTGAGTCCGCCCATATTGTAATGGACATGAGTGGGCAGCACGAGCCTCGTGTGATGCCCGCACACGCCTAGTGAGTGAAAGATATGACAAGCCTTACATAATTACTGATGGGGAAGTGTTAATATCACCTTTTAATGGCCACAGAGGTCCATAAACAGAGGTGGTGGGGTCCGTAAGCGGGTCACTATATTACAAGACTCAGCTGTAAGAAAACTGCTGTCATGGTCTCGGTGCAGGGGAACAATTACAGGAGTTGTACACACGCCATATACACGTACGTACGTCATCATCAGCAAAGGGTTACTGCGGTGAGAAGACGCGCCTGCAGAGGCCGTGTATTTAAGAAGGCTCATCCGGCGTGCCGGGGTGGGGGGTGGAAGAAAAAAAAAGTAGTGACGTCACACGCCGACGGGATCCTGAGAGACGGCGTTCGAGCCACGAGGATCAAATCTGGCAAGCGCCCGTCTGATGGGATTTCCTTTTCCCTTCTCTCGGCTTGAGCTTTTGGACTTTGTGGAAGGTTCCACACCCAGGGATTAACACCAGGTGGATGCGCGTCCGTGAGGGACTTCGGGGAATTTAGGGACACTTTCATGGTGGGGGGTAAACGTTGGGGTTAATTAGTGTTTCATGTTTGTCTTTGTTGGCGGGTGGGAAGTTTAGTTAGTTAGTGGGAGGGGATGATATGCGGGTTTGGTTTGGCTAATATCCGCTCCCCCCACGACCTTCTTGTTTGCGTTGTAGCATCGTTACCTCTATCGGAAGGCGAGATCTTTACAACCTTTAGCTAGTTTTACCCAGAAAACATGCATTAAGATTTCATATTCATAACATCTACTGGTAAACAAGTAAAAAAAAACAACCAGCCACACGTCACGCCACTGTGCAGGGATCTACTGTACACGATGCTCAGTAGTCATTAGTACCATGAGTATTTACTCATCATGACCATGCTGGTGTTCACGTCAGGTTTGGAAAGGTGGAAGACCACAAAGATGCACTCAGGCTTTACACGGTTCAGATCCCCCACAAACGGGACAGAAAACCTCCGCCTTGCTACCTCACCAAGTGGGACGGCAAGAACTTCCTGCCCATGCTCACCGCTCCGTGTGGGGCAGAGGTCGTCTCCAGCCTGGCTGTCAGGTATGTTGCAAATGCAGACAACGCCTGGTTCTAAGTCATTCAGGGAATTGACTTTTTTGGACATCATGTTTGTAATTAAAACCTGGTCTCTACAGTGACTCTGGAACGTTTCTTGGACTTGGAACTGTGACAGGATCAGTTGCAATATACATTGCATTCTCCCTTCAGGTACGGACATGGTGGACACTGCACGGACATCATAGAGCAGGGGTCTCAAACTCAGCGGGGGGCGCTAGATGAGCCATTGCACGCCGTATTGCTGTTCCGTAGGCGACGGCCTGTTTTTCCAAAAACTGCATATTTAAGCAAATGTTACATACTCTAGTCCTAAATAAAGCATTTCCAAGTATAAAATGTTTTCAATGAGCTAAGACGCTAATAAGTGTAGTCTACACTGGCCACCAGGTGGCACTACTACCACGCACCAGACCATCGCCATTACCGTACAACAGCCACAATAACATAAGCCACCATCATCATAACACGGACTGCAGCTCAAATTGAACTCGGAATCTCTCAACGTCACTTCCTGTCCACTTCCTGAAACACACCAGCCTGAGTCTTATTTATGTCTGAAACTTTATTGGGTAATATGACTATAGGGGGTCTATTTCTTGTCTTGAGGTCTCGAATAATATTAAAAATTGTATTTCTAAGGTCATTATCAGGTTTTTGATCCTCTTAGCTACGAAAATGTCAACATTGAATCCTACTTACCCACTAAATTAATTGGTTAACCAATTAACCATGATCAAGGAGGGATTAGTATTCTGATAAAATGACTACTTTTCCTAAAAAAATTTTTTTTTGCTTTTTCCTTTTATTTCTTTCATTCAATCCTTTAATTTACTGCCGCTTTTTCCTCACGAGGGTCGCGGAGGGTGCTGGAGCCTATCCCAGCTGTCTTGGGGCGAGAGGCGGGGTGGGAGAACATGCAAACTCCACACATGGCCGAGAGTGGAATTGAACCCTGGTCTTTATTAGAAAAATTAGAAAAATATATAAAAAAATTAGACAAATAAATATAAATTATTAATTTATATAAATACAAATTATGAATACAAATTATAAATAATTCTAAAAATTAGATATATATATATATATATAATTATATATATAAAAAAATAGTTTGCCATGCGGGCCGTGAGTTTGAGACCCCTGTATCTGCCTTGCTCATTCTAACTTGGTTTCCAACACTGTGTGTGTGTGTGTGTGTGTGTGTGTGTGTGTGTGCGTGTGCATGTGTGTGCGTGTAGAGATTGTACTATGTGCAGGAGTCCCACGGCATTGTTGTGACAGACCTGGCGTTCCTGCCCGACACGCTCAAAGGCCAAAATGTGAAAGGAAACAAGGAAACGGCCATGTTCAGTGTTGCCGTGGACAGCCGCTGTCAGCTCCATGCGGTTGCTTACCGAAGTAAGTCTGGAGCCGACATCGGCATAGCGACCGCCACACCCGCCTCATGTGCCTTTCTTGCTGTTTTCCCAAGGAATGTTTCCCATCTGGCTGGTGTTGGTCTTCTGTGGCCTGCTGGTGCTGGGAATCGTCCTGATGCACTACTTCTTCCCAGGATTGTTTTAAGTCTCGTTCATAGCGTTATCAAATGTTTTTACCAAGGAGCTTGGATCGGTCCTTAGCAGACACTTTTATGGTGTCCCCCAAATGTTTCCAGACTCGGAATCGTGGAACCACATAGACTCAAAGTGGGATTTAATCATAATAATAATAATTTTATAGACACAAGTAAAACCAACGCACACATGAAATAATCATGATCAGTTATAGAAAGTAAGATGTCCTGAATAAATGGGTTTTGGGCAGAGCTGCAAATAACCATTTAATAACCGATAATCTGTTGATTATTGTATTGATTAATCGGATTAAAAAAACCCATTTTCAATTCCCGCCTCTTTATTCCCAAATAAAATATATGAAGTGCACAAACACGAGGTTGCCGCTTGGATATTCTGTTAAAATAATGATAAATAATAAATGGCACGGTGGGCGAGTGGTTAGGGTGCAGACCTCACAGCTAGGAGACCAGGGTTCAATGCCACCCTGGGCCATCTCTGTGTGGAGTTTGCATGTTCTCCCCGTGCATGCGTGGGTTTTCTCCGGGTACTCCGGTTTCCTCCCACATTCCAAAAACATGCTAGGTTAATTAGCCACTCCAAATTGTCCATAGGTATGAATGTGAGTGTGAATGGTTGTTTGTCTATATGTGCCCTGTGATTGGCTGGCCACCAGTCCAGGGTGGACCCCACCTCTCACCCCAAGACAGCTGGGATAGGCTCCACCACCCCCGTGACCCTCGTGAGGAAAAAGCGGTAGAAAATGAATGAATGAAATGTAAATGTTTGTTAAATAGCTTCAGTAAAACAAATAATAATAATAATAATAATAATGATATTTTTTTAGTCAGTGAGACTGAACCTTGTTTAACTTTTTTAAGTTATGGGTTTTTAGCTACGAGCCATGAAAGTTTGAAATGTATTTCAGTAACATTGACTATACATGTGGACCTATTATGCTCATTTTTCGGCCCTTTGTATTGAGTTGTAGACTCCTATAGAGCAGCTCCACACAATAACCCACACTGAAAACTTTCCAGAATCTGCACCTATTCCAGCTGTATTTCCTCGGATGGGCTGTTTGAATTGATTGCATCCTTATTCCGCCTCCAGGCACGCCGTGATTGGTCACTCCCTAGCGCGTCTGTGTCGTGCAGATAGCTACAGAACCCAACTTTATAGGAGTTGATAAGAAATGGCGATATCTATATAAACTCTGGTAGAGCCACTGATTGTGGTGGGAAATGGCTATTAGCAACCCCGCTCCCTGTATGCACACTCTATATTGCTACACAGACAAGTGCTTTTGCTTACAGTTAGGACACTGATAAATCGTTACTTAGTATTGTTACTCTTCTGAATCTTCCACACGGCCAAGTAATGTTGGAAAGGCGTCGGGCTTCAGCAACAGTTTTTGGGCTAGTCCAGCTGCATACTAGCCCATGTTCACAAAACAGTCCAGTGTGAAATAAACAAATAAACATCCATGTTTTGCTGCTAGGTCATCAAGAACTCCAACCACTTGGAAACAAATGGCGCTTAAACGCAAAGAAACACTTCCTGGGGGACATTGCTAACAACGTAAAGAGAATCAAAGCTTGGGGGGGGGCAGGGAGCAAGACATTGCTAACAACGTAAAGAGAATCAAAGCTTGGGGGGGGGCAGGGAGCAAGACATTGCTAACAACGTAAAGACAATCAAAGCTTGGGGGGGCAGGGAGCAAATACGACCTACAGTGTACGCCCGTCTATGTGTGACATCACAAACGTCCAGCGTTAGAACGCCCTCAGAAACCGAATGTTCAGAGCCATCCCAAAGTTCTTTGAAGGCTCACTTCCAAATATGCAAACCTCATTATGTGAAACTTTGGCATCATTTAACACGGGAATATTATATTCTAACTACATTTATAGGTCAGAAAAGTGGAAAACGCATAATAGGTCCCCTTTAACCAAGAGCCAACACATTTTGAATATAATAAATCTCATTTTAATAACTGTCATACTGAAACTAATCAATGAATAAATTAAATACTTCTTACCGTCTTCCTCGTCTAAAGGTGTCTGACCCGGAAAATAATGGAAGGACAGCTGGGATTGGTTCTGGCCATCTGCACTGTATTGGCCTAACAGATGGATAGATTAGAATGCATGGAAAAGTTTAGATTATGAACATTATTTTTTACATTTCTGGAATGTTCTACTTTAGAATGCTATTGAAAATGTAAAACTAAACGTGTAAGAATGAGAGCCAGATGAAGTCATCAAAAGAGCCACATCTGGCTCTCGAGCCATAGGTTCCCTGCCCCTGGGCGAGGCCTTAGATGGACCAAATATGAAATATGAATATGAAGCAACATATCAGAAAATAGGGTACATTTTCCAAAGTCAACGCTGATGTGTGCATATCTTGGTAACAGGTCTGCTTTCGTGGACGACTAGAGAAATGACTAAATATTCACATGTAAATATGTAAAAACATATTTTCATCAAAAGCAATCTAATTCATTGTGCAATGAATTCATTGTTGCAGCTCTCGTTTTGAGGGTGGATTTGAAAAGAGGAAGCAGGTCTATGTAGCAGAAATCTTACGTGTAAAAATCCAAGGGCATCTTGAATCATGAATATTCCAAGTTTTTGGAATCTTTTTATTCAAATATTTAAGGATGGGTGTAACCATAGAAATAATTGATGCCATTATCCAATTGAATTTGGAGCTATTTTCATTCCTTCCCAAGTGAAGTGCATGTGCGGGACCTTAACTGTCATGAAAAAAAATGAAAAACTTGAAATAAATATGAATATTTGTACACTGCTCTGTTGTAAATGTATTTATTGTATGTGTGTTGTTGATGTACATTTCCATTTTTGTTTATGTACAGTCAAAATGACATTTAAAAATGTCATATACTTACGAGTTGGGTATTGACGGGAACCAGGACTAACGTTCCGGTTCTCCCATTGTCATTGAATGATTCCTAGATTTGATGCTCGATTCCTCGACTGGACGAAATATCCATGAATACAAACAAAGCGGCTAAAAAGTTTAGCTTAACTTAAATGGTGACTACACTTTCTTTGGAATTTTGCCCAACATTCCCAATCGTTATGTGAAACATGAACACATTTATTTCCCTTTTCTGTGCATTCTATCACGAGAAAACTAGTCAGTATGAGCTGGCTAACAATGCCGTCATTGGGATACACCTATTTCAACTATGAAGACCTCTAAAAAAACAATATCATGCATGAACACGTACTCTGATGATAACATGTAATAGTTGCAGTATTTTGGCACATTGATACACATACTTCTGCTAGTTCTATCAACAACAGCGTAGCTACAGCAACGACACCACGCTCATTGGGATGGCTGCGTCTTCCAGCACAAGAATTGTGTTCCAGTCCTCAGTTAAAAAAGGCTAACGGTAAACAAAGCATCTTGTTGAGTCTTTGTAGCAAAATAGAGAGCTAGTATCCACTCTTCCGTCTGTGAATGACGCTGAGACTAGCGGTAAGCGATGTGTTGTGATAATAGTTTTTCTGCTATTAGCTGCTACAATATGGCTGTAACTTTGTTAATATACAAGTCAGTAGTGTAAATGGAACACTTGGCTTTTTTTGTTAGGACCATTTGCGTAAAAATAGGTATTTCCCATGATGTCTGTTGTGAGCTAGCTTATATTAACTTCTTTTTTCACGCTAGAAAGGGAAAGAAATATGTGTTCATGTTTCACATCAGGATTCTGACTGATGGGCAAAATTCCCCAAAAAGTGCAGTTGCAGCAAAGTGGTGGGTGCAGTGCAACACCATGATATGCAAAGGAGGGGGAACGATCAATATGATTAATATTCACACATTTATGGTGGAGAAGTACCTTGTCTGTGATGACCTACGTCAGTCAGAATCATTCATCCATTCTCCACCGCTTATCCTCACGAGGGACGTGGGGGGTGCTGGAGCCTATCCCAGCTGTCTTGGGGATCATGTAGATGTTTCCTGGCAAAATGGAGACCAGCCATAATGTGTAGTTCTTTTTGTTCAGCAGTGGTTTTGGTCTTGGAGCTCTGTCATGCAAGCTGTTTGTGAACATTACCATGAACTACCATTGAATTACCATGGAGGGGTAGGATTTAATAAGCTTTGCTTCTTCCTACTCCTTTTGGACATGTGGAACTGGGAACTGATTATGGGATGCACTCAATTGGAATCTGATGCATGTTCTAATGAAATAAAACCATTACCAGTACCAGTACCATTACCATTACCATTACCATGAATAGGTGGACCGGGTGCCCACTGAGGCCTTGGTCCAAAATGCAGCGGCCTACTTGAAAGTAACGTCAGATGCAGTATCTCATGGGACAGATGCAGTACACGCAGTATTTGACCTGCTCTGATTGATGACACCGTACATGAAAGTGACACATTCCTCTCTGATGATGTCATAAAGACACAATGCTCTGCCTTGAAAGAACCCCTTGCAACACTGCAGATCAGCATGAAGATCCTCTGCAATCCTCTGGAATTTGTTCCGTTTAAAGATGAAAACCAGGAGCACAAGGCATTGATCTTGGGTTCCAGATCAATGACCAGGGGACATGGACCCGACCAAGATGGAGACTTAAAGGTCATTAAAGCAGAGCCGACTGAAACCAAAGATGGAAAAAATGAAAGAAGACTTGAGGGCACAAGTTCAAGTTCTTGAAGAAATCAAGAATATTCTCGATGAGCAAAACCGCTTCCTCGGTGAAGCTCTGCTGGAATGTCAGAGCCTGAAGATGGAGACAGACACGGGACGCTTGAGGGGACAGGTGGAGGATCTTCAAGAAAGCGAGGACAATCTGATGAAGGAAACGGCGTTCCTCAATCGTGAGCTGGCCCACCTGCAAAACCAGAGTGTGAGGATCGGGAAACAAAATGAAAACCTTCACGCGGTGGTGAAAGCTCTGAAAAAAAATGTCGTCATCATCAATGAAAGCGCAGAGAACCTCATTGCTGACTTCCATCATCTTGAATCTCAGAGGGACAAAAAACAGACAGAAATGTATCATCTCAGAACGGAGCTGCAGACGCTCAGATCCATGCTCCAAGACCAGGAAGATCTAACCAGGCGGATGGATGAAGCTGAAGCGCTCATTAAGAATGAATGGCTCCAAAATACTCACTTGGGCATCAAAGTCCAGGACCTCGAGGAGCATAACGCCTTCCTGAAAAAGCAGAACGAGATGATTCGGGAGGAGTTGGGGAAAAGTAAATCCGTCCAAAGTCAACAAAGTCAGCAGATTTCCCAACTAAAGACAACTTTGAAAGATCACGAAGTCTCCGCAGAGGAAGCTCAGTTTCTCCTCTACAGTAAAGACGACATGATCGAGAAGCAGAGAAGGAAGATAGGATACCAAGAAGAAGTCACAGAGGAGCTTAGTGCTTTCAATATCAGCCTGAGACAAACAATACGTGACCTTCAGGGTCAGCTGGAGCAGACGGAGGAGACTTCTCTGATGGGCGCCTATGGGGAGCCTATCAATGACCTGGACCTGGACCTGGACCCTCGAGACTTTCAAGAACTAATTACTGATTCTCAGCAATCCGGTCTGATGAAACCAAATCCTCTTTTCAGTCACAACCCGAGTTTCAAAATGGAAACAGAGAATGAAGATCTGAAGTCGCGTGTGAAAGGTCTGGAAGAAGCAAAAAACATCCTAACGGAGCAGAACGAGTCCCTGAGTGAGGAGCTGAAGCTGCTTCGATGTTGGTGTGAGAAGATGGAAACCGAGAAAGAGGCGCTGAAGGCGCTGCCGGTTCTTCAAGTACGGAAGTGCGTTGTTGACGATAGGAACATCTTCCCCGACGTGCTGGCTGATCTTGAACTGCTGAGCGTCAGGACAGACGAAGCAGACGACACCCGAGCAGCACAAATGAATATTCTGGCAGAAAAGGAAAACCCGGCAGCCGAGAGGAACGTTCAATGTCAGCGAGATAAACATCAGCTGGAGATCTATCATCTGAAGACGGAGATGCAGACCCTAATAAGGAGGGTAAATGACGCTGAAACGCTGGTAGAGAAGACTTGGACGGAGAATGAAAGGTTGCGGAACACGCAGCTTGAGCTGGAAGAAATCAATATCTTTCTCCAAAAGCAGAACGACATGATGAGAGAAGAACTTGCAGGAAGTACAACCATTCGGAATCAGCATAGTCAACAGATTGCGTTGGTTAGGGCGGCCTTAAAAGACTGCAAGATCCCCAACCACGACAGAGTCCACTTTCTTCTCTGCCGGAAAGACCAAGTGTCGGCCAAGCAAAGGATGGAAAGATCTTACCAACAAGACACGGCCCAGGAGGTCAGCACTCTGAATATCAGCTTGATGCAAACTATTTGTCATCCTCAAGGTCAGATTTGGCAGATCCAAGAATTAGATGGCGCCAGAATGAATTTGGACCGTCTCCTCGAGAACGGGGATCCGGTGGGTCCTGTTGATGTGGACCTCTACGGACTGAAGAGAGACTTAAAGGCGCAAACGCCAACCCCTCAACAATACAAAGGTTGTGGAATTGAACAGAACAAGGTCATCCGTCCGACTTTGGCACTGCCTGGACTTCAGAGCTTGAACGTGGGGACAGAGTACTTGAGGGGACAAGTTCTAGAAAAAACCAAGATTGTTAAATCTCATCATCTGAAGACGGAGAATGAAAAAGGATCTGAAAGCTCAGAGACCTTTGATGCGGATTTGACCAGTGGGAAATGTCGAGGAGACGAGGAGACTCATCAAATGGAAGCGAGTGGAAAGCTGCGGGATCAGACGAGGACGATCCATCCCACCGTGTCCCACGCAGACCAAACACAAGCTGTGCAGGAAAGGTTGAAGAAGAAACTCCGTGATCTTAGTGACCAGAATCAGATGATCCGAGAGGACATGGCAGCATATCAAGCTCTTCGAGAGAAATACGTTTTGGAGCAGAAAAAACACTTGACAGATCCTGATCTTCATGTTGACAAGCTGGACTTTCTCCGCTACGAACTGTTAGCCAAACAAAGACGGGAAAAAACGTATCGACACGAAGTGGCGGTGATTGACCGTATCAATACCAGGTTGAGGCAAATGAATGTTGATCTTCAAGGACAACTAGATCTCAGGCAGAAGAAAGGATCATTGACTACATGTTGGACTTTTGGGAACCGACTGAAAAGACCAGAGGATCCTTTTGAAGGGTGTTGTGGAGAGCCAAGGACTGAGGACAACCTTGCTGATAAGGTTAGACTAGAAACACCAACTGAGGTGGACTCTGTTGGAGGCGACGTTCGAGAGAAAGCAGCTGGAGATCCTGTCCATGAAGGCTTTGGAGAGACAGAGAAGGATTCTGTCGAAGAGACAGCCGTTGAGGACTGTGTTTCTGAAGGTCTTCTAGAAACAGAAACTGATGACAAGTCCGTAGAAAACAACCAAAGGGCTTCAACAACGGTGGAGGACCAAGCAGAAGAGAAAATACATGAAGATGAAGACTTTTTGGAGGATTCTGTTGATGTGAGCCTTCTAGAAACCGATGAAGATCCTCTTGATGAGGGCGTTTTGGAGACAATTGAGGAGGGGTCTGATTATTTAGATCTCATAGCAACTGAAGAGCATTCTGCTGATGTGGAGGATCCTCTTGTAGAGGACCTTGTCTATGTAAGCCTGAGGGAAACCTTAACGCAGGACGAGAAGGTTGATGTGGTCCTCCTAGAGTCCCTATCTCCCCAATTTAAGAGTCAGACCAGAAGTTTTTTGTCTCGTGCTAAAAAAATCATGCAAGGTCTTAAGAAATGTTTGTTTGTAGGAATGGTTTCCGTCAGCGTAATTGGGACTGGAGCGTTGGTGGTGTTGACCATACTTGGAACCTACGCTGACCTTTGTGAATGTTTTTGACCTCTATTACAACCTTTTTGGAAAACGTCTTTCCATCCATCGCACCTTCTTCCCAAAATGGAGGCTAATATGTTGTGATGAAGAAGCAGATCCAATGGGGTGAACCAGTTGAACAAAGAGTACCCAGTCTCATAAGAGCTTGGTCGCCCTGTGAGAAAGTCATGTCTGTTAGATGTGGTTAAGCTCGCAGACCCAACTCAGTTCATACAGCTTAAGGCTTTCTCCTCCGACCCCTCCCCAGTCACCACAGGTGTGCCCCAGGGCTCTATCCTGGGGCCCCTTCTTTTCATAACCTACCTTCTCCCCCTCGGCCATATCTTCTGCAAATTTAACATTCACTTCCACTGCTTCGCGGATGAGTAATAGTCGGGAATGTTCCCAACAAAAACTTTTAAAAAACTTAAAAACTCCGGCGCCAAAGCCAGAGCTCATGCCGCCCATGTCCGTTCTTGTCAACAGGAAATGACGTCCACTATATTGCATAAGGCTAAAATATTGACAGTTACTATGGTACACATTATGTCATTGGATGCTCATATCACCGAGTACTTCGGTATGAGGTACATTATTAAAAAAAACACAAAAAAAACTGTATTATGGAAAGCAGGAAGTGAACAAATGTAAGAGTTAGTGATTGTAAAAGTGACAAAAAAAAGGCCTCCATGCCCACACCAAAAGTATTAAAAGCAACATTTTCATGGATGAGGAAGCCTAAGAAGGTAACCAAGACATGAGAAGCTAATTTGATGCTAACTTATTATTATTTTTAGTGTATTTTATAGCTGATTTAATACATGGGTCAAAACCCCCCGTTAACATAAGAGATGATAGCAGAAAGCTAACACAACACTGCATGACGTCATCCATCGCATGTCCGCCATGATGGAGTGAAAAGGAATGAAAGAAATCGATTCAGAGATAACTGGTTAGCTTGCTAGCTAGCGGCCGTCTTGAGTGAAGTAAACAATGAATAACGGGAGTGTAATGGTGACAATAGGCGGGTTGTTTCATGTCTATGGAGCTCTAATAATATTAAAACCAGAATTTAGAAAGGCATAAACAGAATTTTTATGCTCTAACTACGAAAGTAAACATTGAATTCATTGAATTCGGCGGACCTCATAGGCAGGGACCAGTAAGCTTTTACATGGTTATGTTGTACATATGTTTTTATGTTTACTAATGTCAAGACGTCACTAAGGGAGACCACAGCATGTTTAAACCAGAAAAGTCATCTAAATGATTGAGTAATAAAAAAAAACATTGCGAAGTGCAAACTAAAGCTGTATTGCTGTTGATTAAAGCTGCTATTCATACATTTGGCCACAAGATGTCACCAAAGCACTGTTTAAAAGCTTCGTGTAATGAAACACTTTTTCAGTCACTGCTTCAGAAAACACCCAAGCTTGAGTTTTAAGATGAAAACCAAATGACTGTATCGTGAATACAACAAACACAAAGAAACCAATCTCTTATATCCAATATCTATCT
This sequence comes from Doryrhamphus excisus, assembly GCF_030265055.1. Classification (NCBI taxonomy): domain Eukaryota; kingdom Metazoa; phylum Chordata; class Actinopteri; order Syngnathiformes; family Syngnathidae; genus Doryrhamphus; species Doryrhamphus excisus. The sequence goes on along the minus strand of NC_080482.1, from coordinate 17,137,386 downwards.
CTTTTCAACAGCGATGATGTGCCTCCATGTTGGATTATGCTGGCGTACGCAGTGACGTCGTGACGTCACACGCCGACGTACGGGTTCATGGGTAATGTAGTTCAGTCACGGAACTCCTCTTTGATGCTTGATTTTCTGGTTTGTTCCAGTAAAAAACAACCATCAAAACGTGACATGGACATAATTGTGTTCGCTGAGGGAGTTTTCACAAATATGCATTATTCCAATTGATGTCATACAACAGGGGTGCTCACACTTTTTCAGCATGCGAGCTACTTTTAAAATGACCGAGTCAAAATGATCTACCCACTACAAAAATGCAAAACATCTATTTCTTTTCAAATGTATTGAGGATTATTTGTACGTACAATGTATGTTGATGTACCTTACATAACCAAATGAGCCAATATTGCAAAACACACATAATTAACAATTAAATTTTTTTGTAATTACCTGAGTTTACTTTGATGACTTGCACTGAATTGAACCAGCCAGGGATGCATAGTCCGGACAGTAGCTGCTGATAGCCAGCCTCAAGCACACTTCCAAATGTTTATCAGTCATGGATAATATCCGTATCACAATATCCGTATAATATTCCATATCCGTATGGAAGTGATATGTTTTTTGCCTTTTTACTTGGTCCAGTTTTTGCCTTTTTACTTGGTCCAGCTCCTTCACTCATTTTAGTGACCATAAACTTTAGCAATTCGCCGACTAGCTTAGCACTTTGCATCGTTGTTTACGCATGAGCGGTGACCTAAAGGTCAAAATTCAGTTGTCATCTGATTGGTTGTCCTGTATGTCAATCAAGTAACGGGGATGGATGATAGGCTGACATCGTAAGTTCTGCTGCACTTAGAGACGTTGTTTGATTTGATTGGTCGCCCGAAGGGCAACATTCAGTTGTCATCTGAATGGCTGCCCTGTATGTCAATCAAGTGACGGCATTGATGCTGGGATGATATTTTTTTAATGTCACGCCGCGATCGACCAGCGATCGACCAGTACCACTTCCGCGATCGACCGGTAGATCGCGATCGACTTAATGAGCACCCCTGCCATACAACAATTACACAATAAGTATTATCGATACTTTACTACCCTCTTGCGGTCATTTTGTGCTATTGCACGGGGGTTTGTTAGACGGGATTCAGAAAAATGACAATTAGAATTACATTTTGTCGACAAACAAAGGAATGTCGCAGTAAAATGCAAACGCTACGTATTTTAAATAATAATATATAAAAAAGAATTTAAAAAATAAAATGTAATTGAATTGCATTACAAAAATTCAACCCAAGTGCATTGAATGTATTTTTTGTATGCAAATGAAATTGTCACTCCTGCGCTACACGTGGAGTGGAGTGGGGGGGGGGGGGGGGGGGTGCTGAGGATGGAAGCGCCACATCAAATCCCTGTTGCCGTGACAACACCTCTCCATCCTCTTCCTGCTCCTCCTCTCTGCTGCTGCATTGCATCACAGCCCCCCCCGCCCCCATCCCTCCATCCCAAACACTGGCAGCATCCTTCCACGCAGGACATGCCATCCTTGCACCGCCTAGCACGTGGAGCGACGTGGCAAGGAGGCTAGAGATCTATCCATCCCTGTCGCTGGTGGTGATGGACGGGACGCAGCCACCTCTGGACCATCGCTAGGAGGTCATTGTCCACCAAGAAGGGCTTTCAAAAAGAGGATATCTCGCGTGGCTTTTATTTCTTTGTGTTTATTTGGAACGGGCTAATTTGAATGTGACCTGTGTGTCATATTACTTAAGAATTCATATTCATCACCGAGTGTAGCTTTATTTCTGAACACCTAAGACTGGACTCCACGGCATCCACATTCAGGGACCCTTGTTGTTTAAACCAGAGTCAGTTTGCCGCCCACTGGGATCCATCCTGAGCTTTGGATCCCGTCCATATTCCCCCCCCCCCCCCCCCCCCCACCTGTGTCTTCCATCGCCATCGTGCTTCTTCCATCTTGTTGCTTGTGCTTCCAAGCCAAGAAAAGGAGAGAGAAAGAAGTAGTTGAAGGAACGCAACAAGAGGCTGAAACGCGACACCACGAGTGATTCTTCTTCTGTGGTGGAACTCGATACTCTGGCACGCCGTGGAGCCGAGACTGGACCGGGGCTGTGAACCAGTCTTTCTTCGTCTTCTTAGCAGGGGGTGGACGGCACACCCACATTGGCCCCTCTCCTCGGAGACACGCTTTTCATTTTGGACCTTTTTTTCCGGGGGTTTGGGGTGGGGTGGATATCTCCTTCAGGTGTGGGAAGAGCAGCAGCATGTCTTCGTGGATCACGTCGTCCCTGATGCTGGCACCTCTGGTCCTCCTCGTGGCGCTTCAAGGTGAGTCCAGTACCAGTACCAGTACCAGTACCAGTACCAGTACCAGTACCAGTACCAGGCCAACACCTCCTACGAGCTGTGTGCTAGAGGGGTTTACCGTTAGGACCCGTGGCACAAAAAAAAAACATTCATAAAAAATTACAATCAAAATGTCATTGAATTTTTTTTTATCAATTTCAGCCGGAATTTTGCAAGAATAAAGTCAAAATATGTCAAGAAAAAGGTTGCAATTCAACAAAAACTGTTTAGAAGAATAAAGTAAAAATATTAAGCAAAAACAAGTCTACCTTTTTCGAGAATAAACTCTTTGAGGAAAAACTTCTGTAGCATTAGATTGAGATATGAATGAAAAGTCCTAATATTATGACAAACCCAACAAAAAAGTTATGATAAAGTAAAAATATTATGGGAGTAATGTCATAATTATGGCGAGAAAATTGCCAAGAAGGAAGTTGACAGTTGACTTGGGGGGGGGGGGGGTGTAATAGGACTGCAAAAATCAAAAATGTTGTAATTTAAGAAGAATAAATTCAATGTATTAAGAGAAAAAAAGCCCCAATTTTACAAGAATAAACTCATTTTAGTTACACAGAGTTGAAATAGAAGCAAATATTATTATTTTTTAAAATCCTAATATTATGACAAACACAAGAAAATAAAGGTGTAATATACAGAAAATGAGGTTAGTGAAAAGTATTATGAGAATAAAGTATAATATTATGACAGTAAAGAAAACTAACAAAGCTTTGGTGACTGTACGGGTCATACAATAAAACTAAAATACATTAAAACTGCTCTCCTCAAGTTGTCCATACTGCCACCTGGTGGTGTTTTATGGGTACTGCTGTAGTTACAGGATGGGATGATCTACTTGGGGAAAGACTCGTGTCTGCTTTGACGGTTCTCGTCACTCGCTTGCTAACGGCAGACATCTGGCATGATTATGTTGCGTTCTATGAATTTTCATACATGTTTCTCTCTCTTGATTGACACCCGTCACGGAATTTACACATTTCTTTCCCCGTGTTTTTGTGTTTGGTTGGATTCCTTCGTATCTTGTTCTGACATAGAACATTTTTTTAAGGATGGCCGTCACAGATCATCTCGTTTTAACCTTCCTCTTATGTTAGCTTTCTGCTATCATCTCTTATGTTTACAGGTGGGTTTAGACCCATGTATTAAATCAGATATAAAATACACTAAAAACAATAAGTTACCATCAAATTAGCTTCTCATGTCTTGGTTACCTTCTTAGGCTTCCTCATCCATGAAAATGTTGCTTTTAATACTTTTGGTGTGGGCATGGAGGCCTTTTTTTGTCACTATACCCCTCCATTTCTATTTCCAAAAATGGTCAAATCAACCTCTAAACAATCATATTCATAAATTGAAGGTTCTTTTGTTACCTGGCTATTACTGAGAGCTATAGAACATATCTCTTAAATCAATTAGTTGTATTTATTTTCTCATTTGAGTATGAATGACTAAAGAAACATGTATGGTGTTGGGGTGAATTTTGCCCCATATATATTCATGTGAAGAAAAGGTATAAAAAGTGATTGTTTTCAGCAACACAACTTTAGTATAAAGTGAAATGAAAAAGCAGAACAGGTCCAGATCTTGGTTCACTGTACTTCTTGCCATTCTTTCCATGATCCAAATTGTAAAAGTGAAATCAGCCATCAGTCTGAACAAAATGAGTGAATTCCCCTCACATGTCTGGACCTTGTTTTTCTGCTGGTATACTGGAAAAGCGGTCAAAATGAGAATCCCCTGAAGCTTCCATGATGAGAAGAGGAGCTGGTTGTCATTGTGTTGGCTAATTGGACACTTAGGATATCAGTTTTGGCTCAAAATATTGCTTTATAGTCATATTATTATAACCGGGTCCAAACCCACCCTAACAATACAGTGGTCATCATTTCAACCAGACCATTTTAAAATGTAGTAAAAATGATTATTTTGGTTTTATTTAGTTGAAATAGAGTTTCCTGACAAAGTCAAAAAGCCTTGATGCAATAAACAAATGTTATGGGATTCTTTTGATGCATTCAAATGTAAAACACAAGAGGAGGGTTAAGCAGTGGGATCTAAAAGCGGCCACTAAAAAGGATGCAACACTTTACAGGGGATTTATTTCCAGCTCATCTGTGTCAGCCAGATGTTGACGTTTGTTTTATTATTTGTCTTTGACAGTCTCACACACACACACACACACACACACACACACACACACACACACACACACATAGACACACACTCCAGCTGAAGATAGGTGATGCTTCCACAACCTCAGTAAAGCTCGTTAAGTGAGCACATCTGGAACTGGACCAGGCAGGAAAGCGGACGAGAGCTCGTAAGATTGAAGGTTTGATTAAAAATAGCCACAGGCCGTTTCAGCCGGGTGGCGAGCAGCGACGTGAGCGATGGACGCCAGCAGAGGGTTCCTTCAGGGAAGGAAATATATACCAGCATATCCAGAGCACTACTTCCTGTCCAGCCATGGTGTAGTGCTGTAGTGCACCTCTTAACTAATTCATGCACCCCGGCCCCGAGTCTCGGGGCGGATCATCTATCTGTGCTGCAAATGGCGGCGGCATTAACGCGAGTGACCTCATCGTCTCTGACCATCAGCAACAGTACTTTGCTAACACATGTGGTCGTGGTTATCATGGAGACGTTTTGACCCCGGAACAGATGATTGCTATTTGCATGATGTCCAACTGTCCAACGTTAGCATTGGAAAGGGTAAAAAACAAAGATGTCCTTTACTAGCAGTGATGACACACTACTTCCTGTGTGTGTGTGTGTGTGTGTGTGTGTGTGTGTGTGTGTGTGCGTGTCCAAGGACAAGTGCGTCTGATGGAGAGGTGAGCGTGTCATCATTGCAGATGGATGAAGACAATATGTCAGCTGCCCTTTAGCGTCTTCATCCATCAATCAAAGCGTGACTGCACTTTCCCTTCCCTCCCGTATCCCGTATCACCTCCCAGGTGACCAACCTGTCACCGCTGCCCTCCAGAGGACGGAGGAATTAGCACTCATGTTGGCGTGTTTTTATGCTAATGGTTCGTACTTTTTTAAATTTAAAACGACAGAACAGAACAGAACCTTTGGGTTCCTTCCTGCTGCTCCGACACCGTCGCCGACGCATACGCTGCAATCGTCTCGTTGTCATCTGGAAACCTTCCAATTATTTTGGCGATACGGGAAGCGTCATGTATTTCGGCACTTCCTGTTGCTTCTCTGGGCTTACATCTTCACTGCAGAAACACCAGTCAAAGATCCTCTATATGACAGGAGTGTTTACTCAAAGATCAGACGAGGACGCAACAAGAAAACGTTAGCAGAAGCCAAAAGGAGACAAGTTACTGTATTAAATATTAAAAGTGAGCTAGCTTGTTGTTGTTGTAGTCATCATCCGTTGATCCAAGGGTTAGCCAAGGCCGCTGACATGCAGGATTAGGATACGTGTTGCGTAATCCTGCACGGATTACGCAATGGCGTGCTGACATTTTTGCTGCACTCTGCAAAAATGTCGTACGGCGTCTCCTTCTTTAATTTTGCCCGACTGATGTCTCTTCACTTCTATACCGTCCTTTAACGATGGCTTCCTGAAGCATCCTTCAACGACGCCTTCTTGAAGCATCCTTTAACAACTCACCTTTAACAACTATTGCTATCATTTTAACTGAACTATCCTTCAACGATGGCTTCCTGAACCATCCTTGAACGATGCCTTCTTGAAGCATCCTTTAACAACGGCTTCTAACAACTCACCTTTAACAACTATTGCTATCATTTTAACTGAACTATCCTTCAACTATGGCTTCCTGAACCATCCTTCAATGGTAGCTTCTTGAACTGTCCTCCAACCATGGTGTCCTGAACCATCTTTCCATGGCTGCTTCTCATCCATCTTTTGTTGACATGAGTTTTATCTCAGCCCTCTATTATTATTATTATTATTATTATTCATTATGATTATTCAAGGATTTACTCGGGATTATCAGCGGCAATTACCAATGACAGATGGCGCCATTTCAAGCAACTCATAATTAACGCAAACCATCATCATGCCGCCCTTGGGGAGAAAAAAACACAATATCACTAATTGTGGCGTCCATTAAAGAGGACGCTTAGACGATAAAATTATTGCTTCGTTGCTTGCATTCTTTGCCAGGCACTCAGTAGAACCCCCCCCCCCCCCAACACTCAGTAGAGCCCCCCGACCCTCAGTAGAGCCCCCCCTAACCCTCAGTAGAGCCCCCCCAACACTCAGTAGAGCCCCCCGACACTCAGTAGAGCCCCCCCAACCCTCAGTAGAGCCCCCCTAACACTCAGTAGAGCCCCCCAACACTCAGTAGAGCCCCCCCCAACACTCAGTAGAGCCCCCCCAACACTCAGTAGAGCCCCCCAACACTCAGTAGAGCCCCCCCAACACTCAGTAGAGCCCCCCAACACTGAGTAGAGCCCCCCCAACACTCAGTAGAGCCCCCCGACCCTCAGTAGAGCCCCCCCAACACTCAGTAGAGCCCCCCAACACCCAGTAGAGCCCCCCAACCCTCAGTAGAGCCCCCCCTAACACTCAGTAGAGCCCCCCTAACACTCAGTAGAGCCCCCCCGACACTCAGTAGAGCCCCCCTGACACTCAGTAGAGCCCCCCCGACACTCATTAGAGCCCCCCCGACACTCAGTAGAGCCCCCCTGACACTCAGTAGAGCCCCCCGACACTCATTAGAGCCCCCCCCGACACTCAGTAGAGCCCCCCCGACCCTCAGTAGAGCCCCCCTAACACTCAGTAGAGCCCCCCAACACTCAGTAGAGAACCCCCTAACCCTCAGTAGAGCCCCCCCTGACACTCAGTAGAGCCCCCTCTAGTGGCCGCTTAATCCCAGGGCACATATAGACAAACAACCATTCACACTCACATTCATACCTATGGACAATTTGGAGTGGCTAATTAACCTAGCATGTTTTTGGAATGTGGGAGGAAACCGGAGTAATTTTTCATATGAATCATATTTTGGGCCCTTTCAATAACATCTGAGTTATGTTCCTATTATGTTCCTATTATGTTCCTATTATGTTCCTAACTTGTCCTCCTGTCCTCTGCTTATGGGCTTGTCCTCTTCTCTTCCTTCTCTCTGCAGAGCATCGGCTTCTTCCCTCCCCATGCTAACCTCTCCCCCGCTAACAACTACCATGTATGCTAACTGTGCTACTTAGTTTGTGTCCAATGGGACGCTGCAGTGTGGTTAGCCTGCTATGAGCAAGCTACGTATGTGTCTCCTGTCCTAACATCCCTTTTCCCCCCAAAAGCGTGCCCTGGGGTCAGAGTTCAGGGTAGCAGGCCGTGATTGGCTGAGGCCTGCAGTGTGAGACAGAAAGGGTTGCAGGTGTGTAACGCTCATGATGATACCAGTGGTGGCATATATAGATTCCCGCTTCTATATATGGATGAATGTAAAGCAATACAGCGTATGAATATGATGCCGCATCAGCAGCATCGCTCTTTATTTCCCCTCCGTTTTGGCCCAAACCAAAAAGCAGCACTGAAATGCACCCGAGAGGAAATAAAAACCACATGCAAGAGAAAGCTGCATGGCATCCAAGAACGGAAGCCTAACCAGCATCGCCGGGACACTTTTGTGGAAATACTGTATCATAAAATAAACGTATTACCAGCAAACGTGTGGCGAGCCGTGCAACCGCATCTTCATCCGCGTGAGAAGATGCGCAAACATGAATATAATATGTTGGTCTCCATATCATTTACAGTCACGGTATGATGCAATGCTGATGTTAGTGCCTCCAAATCAAATACAAGACAAGTGAAGACAGAAGACTCGACTCTGGGGCAACTAAGTCCTTCAAACACACTTTTTCATTTTCACTATCAAAGTTATTTTACTCATTATTTCATAGTCAATATTTAGGAATTACATATTTAACCCTTAGATGCATAAGTGGCTCAAAAATGACCCGCTCAGGTTGTTTTCTTCAAATATCTTCCTAATGAAAAATTTTAATCATTTCATATTCCAGGTATTCCTAAAAAAAACATGTTTTGATATCATGCCATTCACATTTTTAACTTACCTTTTATACATTTTAAGAAATTGTAGTTTTTGTGTTACTACCCCAACCTTCCATAAGTGGGTCAAAAATGACCCGGTCAGGTTGTTTTCTTCAAATATCTTCATAATGAAAATTTTTTATAATTTCATATTCCGGGTATTCCTAAAAAAAACATGTTTTTGATATCATGCCGTTCACATTTTAACTTATCTTTTATACATTTTAAGAAATTGTAGTTTTTGTGTTACTACCCCAACCTTCCATAAGTGGGTCAAAAATGACCCGGTCAGGTTGTTTTCTTCAAATATCTTCATAATGAAACATTTTTATCATTTCATATTCCAGGTATTGCTCAAAACACACAATGGATCCTCCCATTTTCTATTGTTGTACGGGGTCATTTTCTTTTTCAAAGATGTCAAAAAGTGAAAAATGACTTATGGAAGAGTGTAGGGTCCAGTCACTCGTGCATCTAAGGGTTAAATACACTTATACATAAATTGTTATTATTTATGAAGTATATATCATACCATATATTATTCTTATAATCATTATCAATAGGTTATTTTTATATACAGCATATTGCTATATTTAACATTACAGCTGGCACACATTTTAACGGATGAAATACAATATAATATATATATATATTACATAATACATCAAATGTATTGTTTTAATAATATATTGATTTTCTAAATCTAGATTCAAAGATATTATTGTTATTGTTACATAGTCATGGTGGATGGCATTATTTATGGGTTATTATCATTATTATTGCAATATGATTACAATAATCACATGTGTAATCACATTTCATTTATCAATTAAATATAATAAAAATGACATAAATAATAAAAAATGACCTAATAAAAATATTATTATATACTCTAATCATATAATACTATGTATGATAATAAAAATGGATCAAATGTTATATAGTACTTTTCAAGGTACCCAAAGTACTTCAAGTGAAGTACCCCATTATTCATTATATGTCATAATGACAGTAATATATAATAAATAACATATAATTGACAATAAATATAATAGTTACAATATAAAAAACACACCATATAACAATACAGTACTTCTTATTTCTGTTATATTAATAACAATAATTGATTTTTTAGAAATAAAAATCCAAATGTGGAGAAAGCTGTGTCTTCAGGACTTAGTTTGCCCTGAGCCTGATCTTCCAGGCTGCTATGAAAACATGACATGTACTTACACATTCCCACGTGCATGTTCCACATTTCCTGTGCACGTTCCTCGGATGGGGGGGGGGGGGGGGGGGGGGGGGGGGGCAGTTGAGTTACCAGTAATGAGTCTGGAAGAAGAGCACCTGAAAGCACGCCAAGGCAAAGCTTAGTACATTTCATAGTACATTTAGTAGTAGTACAATGTTTTAGTGGTACAATGCACCCCCCCCCATGTACAATTAGCGTCTGTCTGCTGTCCTTGGTGCATCCTTCTCACGGCCTCCCCCTGTCGCCCAGCGTGGATGTGCGGCGCGGCGTGCGTGGAGGTGGACTCGGACACGGAGGCGGTGGCCAACCAGGGCTTCAAGCTGGGCTGCATTTCCTGCAAGATGAGGGGGGAGGTGAAAGCCACGGCCACCGTCACCTGGCTCTTCAAGGCCGACGGCGAGACCGACTTCTCCGAAGTGAGTCAGCAGGAACATCACATGACCACATCTTCCACCACAAACTCATCACAAAAGCCATCCATTTATTGTGGAAACGTGGCCGCCATGTTCTCTAGAACATTAGTCCTCCATTTTTCATTGCATCTCCTCCCCGAGGAGCAGAGAAGAAGCTTTCAGTGGAGCCTTTTAGCATAGCATACATTAGTGGACACTCAGCACTTGAATGCAGCAGGAAGTGGTTGTATCCATCCACACCCAAAAGCATCATGTGACCTGCCTCCATCATCTGGATGTCACATCACCACTTTCACTTTCTTTCTTAAAACCTTGATGATGAAGGGATGAATGGATGTTCACAATACAGTGAAGGAATGATGGTGAACGGGTGAACCAATAGATGGACGGTCAAGAAAAGGATGGATGGATGGATGGATGGATGTTGTTAAAATAGATGGATGGATGAATGGATGGATGGATGGATGAATGAATGAATGGATGGGTGGATGAATGGATGAATGGATGGATGGATGGATGGATGAATGGATGAATGGATGAATGAATGAATGAATGAATGGATGAATGAATGGGTGGATGAATGAATGAATGAATGGATGGGTGGATGAATGGATGGATGGATGAATGAATTAATGAATGGATGGATGGATGGATGGATGGATGGATGGATGAATGGATGAATGAATGAATGAATGAATGAATGAATGAATGAATGGATGAATGGATGGATGGATGAATGAATTAATGAATGAATGGATGGATGAATGAATGAATGAATGAATGAATGGATGAATGAATGGGTGGATGAATGAATGAATGAATGAATGAATGGATGGGTGGATGAATGGATGGATGGATGGATGGATGAATGGATGAATGAATGAATGAATGAATGGGTGGATGAATGGATGGATGGATGGATGGATGGATGGATGGATGGATGGATGAATGAATGAATGGATGGATGAATGGATGAATGGATGGATGGATGAATGAATTAATGAATGAATGGATGGATGAATGAAGGGATGGATGAATGAATGAATGGATGGATGGATGAATGGATGGATGGATGAATGAATGAATGAATGAATGGATGGATGGATGAATGGATGGATGGATGGCTGAATGAATGAATGAATGAATGAATGGATGGATGAATGAATGAATGGATGGATGGATGGATGGATGAATGGATGAATGGATGAATGGATGAATGGATGAATGGATGAATGGATGAATGGATGAATGAATGAATGAATGGATGGATGAATGAAGGGGTTGTACTGGAAGGATCTGTGCACTGCAAACATTTTTTTTCCATATTTTTTAAGTCAGGCGGCACGGTGGTCGAGTGGTTAGCGCGCAGACCTCACAGCTCGGAGACCAGGGTTCAATTCCACCCTGGGCCATCTCTGTGTGGAGTTTGCATGTTCTCCCCGTGCATGCGTGGGTTTTCTCCGGGTACTCCGGTTTCCTCCCACATTCCAAAAACATGCTAGGTTAATTAGCCTTTTCCCATGATGCTTTGTGATGCAGCTGTACAGCTACGAGGGGCAACGGGGTGAGGTGATAGACCCGCGTTTCGCCGAGCGTCTGCACTGGAAAGGCAGCAAGCATACGGACGACCTTCAGGACGGCTCCATCTACATCGTGAAGGTCACGTACAACGACACGGGAACGTACAAGTGCATCTTCAACCGCCTGCTCATCTACTCCAACTACGTCTACGAGACCAACCACAGCAAGAACATCACCATCAGGGTGGTGCCGCGAGGTAACGCCTTATTTCACACGTCAATCATGGAACTGCACGGTGGGGGGGTCGGGATCCGAGAAGATGTCCTGCCCGCCCCCCCCCCCCCCCCCCCCCACTTGGTACCTTTCAAACAGAGCAGTGAGGCAGATGTTAAAGGATGTTAAATGTCACCATGTGTGTGTGTGTGCAGTGACACGGGGTATGGCGTCCATCCTGTCGGAGGTCATGATGTACGTGTCCATCATCGGCTTGCAGTTCTGGTTGGTGGTGGAGATGATCTACTGCTACAGGAAGATCTCTGCGGCTGGCGAGGAGGCGTTGAGGGAGAGCGCGTGAGTGGACGCCACAAACGCTCACGGAATTCTTAGAAGCTTCCAGAAGCTCGCTGAGACACACCAAATGTTCTACTCACAAACCTTCTTCCTGTCCACGGCCCCCGCTGGCACCGTCTGCTTCCTGTTGCAACACATCACATACACTACATAGTACTCCTGACTCAAACACATACACTACATAGTACTCCTGACTCAAACACATACACTACATAGTACTCCTGACTCAAACACATACTACACTACATAGTACTACTGACTCAAACACATACACTACATAGTACTCCTTACTCAAACACATACACTACATAGTACTCCTTACTCAAACACATACACTACATAGTACTCCTTACTCAAACACATACACTACATAGTACTCCTTACTCAAACACATACACTACATAGTACTCCTTACTCAAACACATATAGTACATAGTACTCCTTACTCAAACACATACACTACATAGTACTCCTTACTCAAACACATACACTACATAGTACCCCTGACTCAAACACATACACTACATAGTATTCCTGACTCAAACACATACACTACACAGTACTCCTGACTCAAACACATACACTACATAGTACCCCTGACTCAAACACATACACTACATAGTACTCCTGACTCAAACACATACACTACATAGTACTCCTGACTCAAACACATACACTACACAGTACTCCTGACTCAAACACATACACTACATAGTACCCCTGACTCAAACACATACACTACATAGTATTCCTGACTCAAACACATACACTACATAGTACTCCTGACTCAAACACATACAGTACGTAGTACTCCTGACTCAAACACATACAGTACATAGTACTCCTGACTCAAACACATACAGTACATAGTACTCCTGACTCAAACACATACAGTACATAGTACTCCTGACTCAAACACATACAGTACATAGTACTCCTGACTCAAACACATACAGTACGTAGTACTCCTGACTCAAACACATACAGTACATAGTACTCCTTACTCAAACACATACACTACATAGTACTCCTGACTCAAACACATACACTACATAGTACTCCTGACTCAAACACATACAGTACATAGTACTCCTTACTCAAACACATACAGTACATAGTACTCCTGACTCAAACACATACACTACATAGTACTCCTTACTCAAACACATACAGTACACAGTACCCCTGACTCAAACACATACATAGTACTCCTGACTCAAACACATACAGTACGTAGTACTCCTGACTCAAACACATACGAGTACTGTTTACTCAAACAGAGATAGTACTCTCTGTGAAACAGATAGTATAGGACAGGAAATACGTAGACAGTATTCTTGATTGTTCTCCTTCACTGAAACTGTTTGACTCCTCTTGATGGTCCTCCTGCTCCTCCTCCTTTCTCCTCCTCCTTTCTCCTCCTCCTCCTCCTTTCTCCCTCTCAGGGCGGAGTATTTAGCGATAGCGTCGGAAAGTAAAGATAACTGTGCAGCCGTGCAAGTATCAGAGTAGCCATGACGGTACGTGACGTCTAGTACTTTCTACTATTCTATCATATCGTCCGTCTGCAGGCTTTCATGTCCTCGTTTGGCCTTCTTCTCATGCCGGTCTTTTGATTAGCAACAAGGGATTTTGGACACACGTAACATCTTCATCTTTAACTCGCCTTTTTCATAACAGCTTCCTAAAAACAACATGGTGTCCCTGCCTTATCTTTGACTGGTGTGTGTCGTAATATGTTCTTCAAAACTGCAAGTGCTCCAGTAATATACTATGATATACTCAATACTCAAAGAAAATGTGGTCCAAAAAAGCAAGTGTTGAGTTGAACGGAGGTCAAATATCCCGCATAAAAAATTGTTGTTTTTGTCTTATAATAACTCCAGCATCAATACAAAATCAGCAGGTTCACGTGACTTATGAAGTATGAATAATTGGTGTGTGTTTGTCACCTCAGCTTGGGCAAGAACTGGCGCAGGAATGGATTCTCACATCCACCTTCATCGTCACCATCCTCCTCGCATCACGCCGACCCACAAAAGCCAGACTGACTTCCTGTCGTATCAACAGAGCAACGCATGCTCGCCACCAACAGCAGGGAGGTTTTTAAAGTCTTCTACTAAAATTAGATTTCGAGGCCCCAAAGTTGAATGTCGATTTAAAAAATGACTTCAATAAATACTAGCCATATTTCTATTCATTGTAGTCATAAAAAACAACACAAAATCAAGTCAAAAACGGAATCAAATTTCAAATAAATATTAAAACATCTCTCCAAGCACATCATTTTACCACAAAGGTGATGAATTCCGCAAGAATTTTCCATCTGTTATGTAGTTTTTAACTCATAAAACAACATAAATTTGCTTTAAACTTCTTCAAAAATATTTTAAATCTATTTAAATGTTAGTTTATAGTTATACTACTAATTAATAATAGTACTACATTTTTTCTTCTTCAAACATGCAGCCTTTCATCTGTGTAAAATCTATTAAGTGTTTTGATAAACTAAACCTACAATAGAAAAATGGGGGTAAAATCTACTATAGCAACACCAAATATTCCGTTTTTTTTTCTTTTGCTATTCTTATTTTAAATCTATACAGTCTATGTGTTTTTTTAAGATTAAGATATGCCTTTATTCGTCCCTCAGTGGGGACAATTTTAAGACTACATATTGGCTTTTTACAACGTAAATATTATTTAAAGGATATCCATGGTGACAGTTGTCGACAAAAATGAGGTGAGGGCTAATTATCTAATTATGCATGTGGTGCATGTGTCACCTTGTAGCTGCCCCCCCCCCCCCCCCCCCAAAAAAAAAAAACCCACACTCACACACACACTCAGTGTCTTCGTAGAAACTAAGGGCTGAGACAAATAGCTGTCAATCAAAATCTAATAAACTGCCGTGGACGGACGAGAGCGCCACCCACATAAATAACATGCCAGTGGAAACCAAAAGAGCCTTCGTGCGAATCTCCCATTTTATAGGAAATGATATTTCATTTATTTGAAAAATGACCACTAATGTCCACTAGAGGGCAGCCGAGCACTGCCTTTGCATCATCAATTTCCCACGATGATGACTGCCATCTCTTAATGTTTGTCCAGTTTGTGTTTGTCTTGAGTGAAGTTTACGCAAATCAAAATGACTTTAATGTTGACTGATAGAATCACTAGTGAAGAAAACCAAAAAGCTCACTGCCAGTCTGCTTGTGTTCATTTTCACATAAACGTGTATGTGCAAGACACACAAATAAACTTGTCATGCTAACATCAAACTGTCTCGTTTATACCTGCATACATTTTTGTGTGACGCGTTATGCTGCCCCTGGTGGCTGAAGAGGGTAAGCACACCTTTTTTGTTCTCGGTCGTAAAAAATTGTATTAGGTATTTATGTGAAAAGTGTTTGAATAAATAATAAAGCTAAAAAGGTACGACTTTTAACATTAAAGCACTGTAGACACCCATATAGTCACATTTAAACTCCTGTTGTTGTTTTACACCACAATGCTAAACTTTTATGCTGCCACGACCGCGAGCTAACATAACAAGCTAACCAGTTAGCATCGAATTCTAAGAAGCCAAAAACTTACCACTATCTACTATCTATCATGTCGGACAGGCCGTGGTCACGCAGTGTTGAGGTCATGTCTCAATGTTTTGTGTAGTTCCTGCCGCCCAGTGACCAGAATAAACAAATAAAATATCACTGGTCTTTCAATGTTTTGTCTAATAATTAGGAGTGCAACGATTCGTTCGTGACATCCATTTCTATTTCTAGGATTCAACAACATCGATCTGTGTTTAGCAAGGTTTTCATTCGAGACGGCATATATCGCTTTAATATTGTTTAAAAAAGTAATCTCCCCATTAAATCGATACTAGGAAATATAGCATAGGATTTAAGCACGATTTGATCGATTTAACTAGGGTACTAGTAATTAGGGTACTGAATCGTTTCGGGTCGTATCGTTCTAAATGACCCACAAATCGTTACACCCCTACTAATAGTAGACCAATATTAATGAAAGGTATTAAGTTATTTTCATGAAATTATTAGTTTACCAATTTTTGTTATTCTTAATTTTTACATTTTTAAATCCTTTAAATCAATGGTTTTTTATTTTTTTATTTGATGAGCACTTTTGGTAATATGTTCTTAAAGGGGACCTAATATGCTTTTTCCAGTTTTCTGACCTATAAATTTAGTTAGAAAGTTGTATTGTCATGTTCAACCATGCCAAAGTTTCAGATAATGAGGTTTGCAAATTTGGAAGTGAACTTATTTTCATGAAATTATTAGTTTACCATTTTTTTTTAATTAATTTTTAGATAAGCGCTTTAAACCCTTGAAATGGTTGTCTCAATATGATTATTTTTCTTTTAAAGAAATTAGGTTAATTTTAGATTTGACATATTTAATTTCATTCAAATACTTGATGCCTTTAAGACATTCTTCAAATGAAGGCATATTTATTAATGCCAGCTTATTTTGCTTTAATTTACTTGACAGTTTACCCATTTTATCTTTATTATATATATATATGTTATCCATATTTAACATTGACACCTTGAAGAAATTCTTGACACGATTGCCTAACCAAGTAAAGACGATATTAACAAAAGCTCATCTTTAATGTGAATGTATTTTACTGAATTATATATATTTTTATTTAAGCAATTTTATACATATTTATTTGAATTTCTTAAAAATGTTTCTCCAATATTCAGCATATTTAATAGCTAAATAATATTAGCATGTGATGGTCAACACATACACATGGACACACACTCAAAAGACAAGTGAGGACTTCTTTCTGTTTTGGATTTTTTTTTGTTTCCCCATTTCTCTCCGTGTGCACAATCACATGTTCACAGTACATTCTGGACTCTGCCCCCCCCCCCCCCCCCCTACGAATTTGCTTCACAGTCTTGGCCCCCTCCCCCTGAATAAATAATACAACATGGTATTGTCGTGTCGGCCGCCGTGCACAGCAGGGCCAAAACCAGTGGGAAGGCGGGAGGAAGTGAAGGAGTGAGGAGTGGGCGTGGCCAAGCAACATGTGTAGGTGGGTGGGTGGTGGAAATGGAAAGATAGAAAAAGAATTGAGTTTTTTTTCTTAAAAAAAAAAAACAGAGAGAGAGAGAGAAAAATTCACAAACAGAATGAAAAGAGATTCCCTTCTTTCGCCCCCTCCCCCCCACAATTTCCGGTTGGTCCTTCAAGATCGGCAAACGATGATCCCGCTCAGGTCAAATGCCAAAAATAGGAAAATGTAACATCTGAAATGTAACATGGACTCCTTGTCATCACACACACACATACACTCATAATAATTCTTCTTGTACTATTCTACTCTGAAACATTCTAGAAGAATGACTACCGTCGTTATTGCCGCTAGCAGAAATGGTCCTCCAGTAGCTCCGCCTCCTGGTCCGACAGCAACAGAGCAGGACTTGAGGTCAAAGGTTCAAATAAATACTTGTGACTGGTCCAACTACAGCAACCTTCCTCTTCTTCATTATATTAAAAAACAGCCTTGGGAGGAGGAAGAGGAGCGTCTTCAAGATTTACACCCAATGCTCTCCACAGCGGTCTTCTGAAATGTTGTGGATTGGGGAAAAAAAAAAAAGTGATTTCTGTGACGTGGGTTCTTGCTTGGATGGGGGGCGGGCCCCACTGTGACCCCGTTCCCTATCCTAATTATTGCTGATTGACCACTTGTGTGTGTGGTTTCAAGTCAAACAGGTGAGGGTGCTTGTGGGTAATGTAGTCTTGTTCTTCTGTCGGGCTGGAGCACACACAACCCCCGCTGCAGGTGAGTAGAGGGATGGTGAGTGGGCGTGACGGTACTCAGGTACTCGGGTACTCGGGTACTCAGGCGTCCACCAGTGTCTCTGTGATTGGGTCAGAGTCAGGGGTGTCCTGTTGGACTCCCGGGACTACGATGCCTTGGTGCAGTTTCTCAAGCGATTGCTTCATCTGGGTGGAAGAAGTTTGGATCACATTCAAATGTTGCGGCTTTTGATGACATCACAAAAGGAAAAACAAAACACAAAAAGGCTTTGCTACATATCGAAAGCTCCCAGAAGTTGCGCAATTTGGAATTCAACGTTTGACTAGAAAAAAAACTAAACTGCTAACATTTCTTAAACAATTCTTAAAATGCAGACTGGAGCTCTGCCAACTACAGAGATGTAAGTTTAATCATTTGGTTTTTCTTCGCTCAATATGCTGACCTAGCAGGATGTCAAAATGTAATGTTAGCACTTTAGCATGACAAAGCTATGCTAGTGTTGCTAACATTTTTAAAATAGGCTCAAGACCCACTTATTTAATTTAGCTTTTAACTTTTGCTCCTAGTATACTTTAACTTTTCAACTTGACTTTTATCTAATGATTATTTTATACCCTATACCAGGGGTCTCAAACATGTGGCCCGCAGGACACTAGTTTGAGGCCCCCGCCTTGATATGAAAGTTTAATGTTTAAGTTTGATATGGATGCTGTATGGTATCATGTACCCAGAAAAAATGATTACGTTTGATTCATGTTCATGTTAAAGGTTAAATAACTGTTAATAGTTATCCTCCCTATCCGTGTGGAAGTGGTAAGTTTTTGGCTATTTAAGTTGAAAGGAAATAACTTGAAGGCTACCGTTTAGGTGGCTAGCTCTCTAGTTTGCGAGTTAGCATGTGTCTCAAGACCCTGCAGTTGCGCAATATGTTGTAAATAAAAAGAGTATAAATGTGACTATAGTCGTGTTTTGTCATGTCTACAGGGCTCTAATAATGCTTTGTTCATTTTAATATGAAAAAAATCATTTGTCTACCCACCAACTATATGTGCTTTCTTAACTTTTTATTATTATTATTATATTTATTTATTACTGATTGATTGATTTTCTTTATTCTTGATTTGTTTATTTATTTTTCATCATATTTTGTGTAGAAACATAAAAAGTAAGATATTTGAGAACAGTGGAATGTTTTATCAGAGCTTTTCTTGTAGAAAATTGGAACCAAAGCAAAGTTTAAAAAAAAATTTTGTTTTTAATAAATGCGTTTTTGGGGGGGGGGTTGGAAAACCTGATGCGGCCCAGTCTCACCCAGACCCTAGCTCCAGTGGCCCCCAAGTAAATTGAGTTTGAGACCCCTGCCCTATACCTTTTGTTTTGGATTTTAACCAAATGTTTTTATAGTTTCACACATGCTTATTTTAGTTTTTATTAATGTTCTTATATATTTCACTTTTATGTTTTATTTTTATTTCTATATATACTTTCTATATTCTTATTTTATGTTTTTATATTTCTTATCCCATATAGCCAGTGTTTCCTCAGTGGGGGGCTCTCTGCGCTGGGGGCTGTCCTCGGTTGGGGTCTGGGGTGTCTCCTCTCGTGGGGCTAACCGACTGGGGTGGCTGGGAGCTCTGTGGCGGTGCCCCACTGCCTACCTGTTGTGTGGTGGCCCCCTGAGTTGCTGTGGCTGTGGGCAACCCCCAGCGCAGATGGCAGCGCCTCCTGAACTGGTTCCTCTGTACTCGGGCAAACAAACTTCTTGTGTGTGTGTGTGTGTGTGTGTGTACATGTGTGTTGTTGTTGTCTCTTTTTAAACACGCCAAGCACTGTGCTCCATTCTATGTATGAAAAGTGCTGTACAAATAAAGTTTGATTGATGCGTGTCCTCCTGCACGCCCAAGCGATACCACACAACACGTACCTGGTCGAGAAGCGCCACAGACGACTGCAGGATCTGCTGCCACTTGCTGAGCTGCGCCTGGTGGAACTGCCTCTGAAGCTGCAGCACCTGAGCCCACTCCCCCGCCGTCTGTGGCAAAGGACTGAGAGACGGAGACGGGGCGGCGGTGAGATCGCGTCACGGCCACCATACGGGGGGGGGCTAACGGAGTGCTCACCTGTCTGCTAGCGAGTAGGAGTGCCAGGTCTCCAGTGTGTGAGCCGCTCGCTCCAGAGCGTAGAGCTTGTAAAAGAGCAGCATGTTGAGCGCCACCAGCACCACCAGGCTGACAAGGACGAGAAACACACACATTCAAAACAGATTTAAAGAGGTCAAATGCTTTCTCATCATATAAACACCAAGCGCCACCTTTCCACCAAGCAGTCCATCCTCGCTACCAAAACAGTGTGATGACACACACAAAAAACGATAGCATACAGTAGATGATAGCACAAGTATCCATGAAGCATGTGCGTGCAATTTTTCCAAAAGCAAAATATGTTTAGAAATACAAATAAACTTTCTTCTGTTGCTTGTTTTTTTGATGGCACAAGCAAGATGGAAAAAGCCACTTTGACTTTTGGCTCCGGTATGTCCAATACAAGTATGTCCTCTACATCCTTCCGCTTGGCAATATCATCCGTCGACATGGCCTCAATTTCCACAGCTACGCCGATGGTATTCAACTATACATTCCTACCACCTCCATCACCTCCAACATCTACTCCACCCTCACCAACTGCTTAGCTGATATCAAAACTTGGATGGAACTACATTTTCTTCAACTTAATAGTGACAAAACAGATATTATCATCATGGGGCCCAAAAACATCCCAACACCCCCCCATAACTTCTATCTTCAATTTGACAGCGCCACCCTCACTCCATCCCGTCTTATCTGGGGAGGGGTCACACCGCATCACCCGCTTGCTAAATACTTGCTAAATGTAGCGACAAAGTGGCTAAAAATGTTCAGGAGAACCCGGAACTCTCCCTTGGGCAACTGAGTGAGGAAGTGAGCTCAACTGAAGAACTTGGTGGAAAGCAGACTTGTTTTGTGTGATGACTGACGGATCAGAAGCACATGAGGGTCACAAACATTTGAGGGTGAGGCACGTCACTGTGGGGCTTTGTTACAGGAAATATCAAAGCAAGAGGGCGGTGTCAAGTTGGCGGTGTGAATTCTCTGTCCAATTGGCGACACTTAACAAGATGTTTCCTGTAAGAAAGCAGCGCTTGGCCTGGTGATTGGGGCGGTGCGACTGTGTGAGAAAGTAGAAGCCTGACCAACAGTACCTGATACAGATCCTGCACACCCGGAGAAAGGCAGAGAGTGTTGCAAAGGAGAGAGAACATAGCGACAAAGGCATCATGAGGCTGCCTGTATGCAAAGCATCCCAGCGCGTCCCAACTAGGGCAGGCCAGAGGCACACAACACACCATCAATTAACTCTTTTTTTTATCAAATTAACTCAGTAAATCTAATTTGGACCTATTTCTGCAAATCC
This sequence comes from Doryrhamphus excisus, assembly GCF_030265055.1. NCBI lineage: Eukaryota > Metazoa > Chordata > Actinopteri > Syngnathiformes > Syngnathidae > Doryrhamphus > Doryrhamphus excisus. The sequence continues at coordinate 17,115,941 of NC_080482.1, read as the reverse complement.
AACTTTTTTCATGGTACTAAAAAAATATGATGTTTATTACAATATACCAAAATAACACAATTTGGCATCGTGGTGGGATTTTATTTAACAAATAAAGAAATCAATAAAAATGCATCCTGGTTATGTTCAATGTTTTGTATAAACGGAAAAAAAACAGTTTGGAGATACATGCTTTTATTACTGCATATAATATAATAATTTGTGGGTTTTTCATCTTACATACTATTATTACATATTCTGCAATGTATTAAATGTTTGACTTAAAATTATAATAAAAACAGTATTAATACAAATGTGGATCTCTCTCTCGCTCTCACACACTCGCTCTCACACACTCGCTCTCACACACTCGCTCTCACACACTCGCTCTCACACACTCGCTCGCTCACTCGCTCTCACACACTCGCTCTCACACACTCGCTCTCACACACTCGCTCTCACACACTCGCTCTCACACACTCGCTCTCACACACTCGCTCTCACACACTCGCTCTCACACACTCGCTCGCTCACTCGCTCTCACACACTCGCTCTCACACACTCGCTCTCACACACTCGCTCGCTCACTCGCTCTCACACACTCGCTCGCTCACTCGCTCTCACACACTCGCTCTCACACACTCGCTCTCACACACTCGCTCTCACACACTCGCTCTCACACACTCGCTCTCACACACTCGCTCGCTCACTCGCTCGCTCGCTCACTCGCTCGCTCACTCGCTCGCTCGCTCACTCGCTCTCACACACTCGCTCTCACACACTCGCTCTCACACACTCGCTCTCACACACTCGCTCTCACACACTCGCTCTCACACACTCGCTCTCACACACTCGCTCTCACACACTCGCTCTCACACACTCGCTCTCACACACTCGCTCGCTCACTCGCTCTCACACACTCGCTCTCACACACTCGCTCTCACACACTCGCTCTCACACACTCGCTCTCACACACTCGCTCTCACACACTCGCTCTCACACACTCGCTCTCACACACTCGCTCTCACACACTCGCTCGCTCACTCGCTCTCACACACTCGCTCTCACACACTCGCTCTCACACACTCGCTCGCTCACTCGCTCTCACACACTCGCTCGCTCACTCGCTCTCACACACTCGCTCTCACACACTCGCTCTCACACACTCGCTCTCACACACTCGCTCTCACACACTCGCTCTCACACACTCGCTCTCACACACTCGCTCTCACACACTCGCTCGCTCACTCGCTCGCTCACTCGCTCTCACACACTCGCTCTCACACACTCGCTCTCACACACTCGCTCTCACACACTCGCTCTCACACACTCGCTCTCACACACTCGCTCTCACACACTCGCTCTCACACACTCGCTCTCACACACTCGCTCTCACACACTCGCTCTCACACACTCGCTCTCACACACTCGCTCTCACACACTCGCTCTCACACACTCGCTCTCACACACTCGCTCTCACACACTCGCTCTCACACACTCGCTCTCACACACTCGCTCTCACACACTCGCTCTCACACACTCGCTCTCACACACTCGCTCACTCGCTCGCTCTCACACACTCGCTCGCTCACTCGCTCCATCTAGCTATCTCACTTCCTGTCCACTATCGATTCTGCTCCCCGACAAGAGAAACTGTCTTAACTGGCTTATCTTCTCTGATTTGAGCAACTATATATTGGGCAATATGATTGTAAAGGTGATTATAGGGCTGAATCACCACCATAATAATAAAGTGGTGAAAAACTGCACTTCCAAAAATGGCTAATAGTCTTCTCAGAGTTAACGCCCCTGGCCACTATTTGAGGAAATACAGCAAAAAGGACGTTTTGTTCCTCCATCCAAGTTTTATAAATTCTCTTATCCAAAAGGCAGAGAAAGAGCATTCTCTTTGTGATGTGCTTATTATGCTTTGAAAAAAGAAATGACTCCTGAGGACATACGCCGGGTGCACTTAAAATGACATCCTTTGTTTTACCATCTGATTTAGAAGACATGAGGGTGAATAAGACAACAGCCTTATTCAGTGATTCAGTGCCTTATTCAAAATGGATCAGCAAAAAGAAGAAACTAAGCTGAGGACAGCCGGGGGCGGTAAGAAGCAACTTACATGAAGCTGACGATGAGTAGGATAGTGGAGATACTGTTCTGTGCTCCAGCACGTGCACGCTCTCCAAGCTTCAAGTACTCAGCACCTACAAATAAAATATTGCCTTTTTTTGAAATAATGCACATAAAAGTGAAAGCATCCTGCTGGCTCACTGACCGGCTTCCCTGCGGTCGCGGTCCTCGCCGACTCCCCTGTCCCCTCGGTCGGCGGCACCCGCGCCTCCATCCCTGTCTCGCTCTCCCTGCCGGCGGGAGCAGGTTCGTTTCCGTCGGCGCATGGCCGGTGGGGTCTTGGCAGTGTCGGCGGCGCTCGCCGCATTGCCGGTGGTGACCACGGACACCTCGGACTGCAGCAGCGTCTCCAGCTTGCACACCTCGCTCTCTGCCAGCGAAACAGGCCGGGTTTGGTCGTGTGCTGTGGGGGCGCTTGTTTTCTTCTCCTTAGCGTGTGACTCACCCATGTGGCGGTAGTACTCCTCAATGCCGCTCCACGTGTTCTTCTCAATTAGCGCTTTGACCAAACTCCACGGCTGCTTCCTGTAGCAGATGTCTGAGGACACTCTGGAAGAAGGAGCAGGTGATGTTTACAACGTTCCAGAAGGTTGATTTCTTTTCTGCTGTGGAGCTAAATGAGTGACTGATTAGGATTCATTCATTCATTAATAAATATGATTATGAATAATGGTTAGCGGAAAGTCGCTTATCACGGCCAAATCTAGAACATGGGAAACCAAACACACCTGAGCCGACTCTTATGCTTGCTGATGGCGGTGAGGCAGTATCTGTGCACGGTGTAAAAGTAATCCTGGTACGGGATACCCGAAGTGATGACCTCCGAGTCCACCACGTAGCACTCGCCCTGAGTGCTGCTCTTGTGTAAGGTCTAGGCGCGGAAGACAGCATGTTAGCGAGACATGGTAACTGTTGCCATGGAAACACGGCTTAATCTTGGCTGATAGAAAAAAGGCCTGCTGATAAAGCATTTTGATGTGGTGGCGATTGGAGACATGGTTCATGTGCTCACCTGCGTCTCCACCACAGGGGCGGTCTTGGGGCCGAGAGGGTTGTTGAGGGCGATGGTGTAGCTCAGCACCCGGCTGGTGTTCCCGTTGCTGGCGTCCTGCTGCCACTCGCCCACCGTCAGTTCTGGATGCGGCGCCGGTGCACAAGGGTCAGCGTCAGAGATTTTGTGAAAGCAAAAGAAGAAGAATCAGAATGAAATCTTGAAAAGCGACAGGAGAGTTTGTGCATGAAAAGAAGAAAGGAACAATCATTGAAAAGGGAACGCAGAGGGAAAAAGTGGGTTAGGCCACCCTCCATCAAAAACAAAACAAAGGAACACCCCAATTAGAGCAACACAATGTTCCCAGCCCCAACGGGGACACCCACAGTCCAAATCCACTGGGTGGCCTCAGCATTGACAGAAAGAACCTCAGGACAGATAGAACACTGACCTGATCACAAACACCACGCAATGCGGAAGGTTAACAGGGCTGGACAATAACCATGTACCGATGGCCCGGGGCAAGTTCAAACCAAATTGGGGCAAGTAAATCCAATCAGTGATATTCCCGTGGGGCAAGTGTACTTTGGCATGCCAAGAGTTTTTTTAAAAGCGGTTCTTGTTGGGTGTTGGTAAAACACGGACTGCGTAATTCCGGTGCTAATTTGCAAACCAATCCCTGCAAATCTTGAAATGGACCAATCAGAATCCTTTATTTAGACCGCAGTCCGAGTTTTACCCACACCCTGAATGGTTCTTGTTGGCGATGAGCCAATGAGCGATGGTTTGACTAGGAAAACATCTATCATGGCGTCCCTGCCAACATGGTCTAATTCTTCAACAACTTGTGAAGGAAAAGAGCAAAAAGTGATGAAGCAGTGCCTCCTAAACAAGTATTTTATTAGCGGTTAGCAAATCAAATGATGGCACAGGTGAGTGAATCACATTGCTGTGACAATTTGAAGTGGTCACAATGAAACACCACCCATTAGATCCAATACCAAGTGCTGATTTTGCACAAGATACAAAATCTAGCGCTTCCATTTCTCGCTGGATTTTTATCACCTTTGCTTCACAAATTATTGTTTGACCATTGAGCATTTTTTTTTCTGGATTCAAAACACTTTACTAGTACACTAATGTGTCTATTCAATAATGTTGGATTGTGGTGCACAACTTGTAAATATCACTGCTTACTACGACTACCATGTGTAAGGTAGTATGGCATGCCATGTTAACATACGTTTCAGACATTCCTCCAAATACAATGCATCAGTACTATTATCTGATGAATTATCAGCATGTATTGATATATGATATCATTATGGTAGTCTTTTCATTTTACATGGGGCAAGTTGGGGCAAGTAGTTCTCACCTTAAGGATTCCCCATGGGCAAGTTATTTTTGGTTTTGGTTAATCGAGTGTGCCATGCTCATTAGGGCCACATGGCGCTCCAGTGTTACTCTTCCTGATTGACTTGCACGAGTTCAAAGCGTAACGTCCTTAATGAAGGAAGGGTAACGTTACCTCCACAAAGGGGGTTAGGTGTCTACGTGTTTTTGTGCAACTTTCCCCAACCTATATTCTTTCTAATGTCCTCCGGGACAAATAAGAGGTCTGCAAGTGCCTTGATGGCGTGTGTGCGTACCGGTGAAGTGTCGCTGGGAGAAGAGGTGCTGGATGAAGTGTGTGTCGGCAGAGAATAGCAGGTCGTGCAGCTTGTCCACACTCATTCGCACGGCAGCGTTGATATGCAGCCGCCCGTTCAGGTTGGCGCAGAACGACTCCACCTCACCTGAGGGTGTTGGGGACAGGAAGTTTGTAAGAGTTCCCCTCTTGGCTTCTTGAGCGACAACGTGACAATCATGACAAGAGGTTTTGTCAGGAAGTCATTTCAGACCTTTGTTCTCACACTCACTCTCTTCCTGTGTGTCAGACGAGTTGCTCGGGTCAGTGGGCAGGTCCTCGTCGTTGGTGATGTCCAGTGACGACAGGTTACCCAGGCTGGTGTTTGGCAAGGGCAGCATGTGATTGGCCGATTCAGACAAGCTGTCCCCGCCCTCCTCGAGGTTCTGATGCAGACGCGAGAGGGAAACATCAGCCCACAGTCATACGACATTTACGGGGGAACGCACATCAACGTGAACCCGGCAGCACACTGCGTTCCATTTATTCAAGCGAGTGTGTCGAGTGTCTGCTTTTAACTCTACATGCACGGAACCAGGCTGCAGAGAGAAACCCACAAGACACAAATACCTACTTGTTACACACTGCTCTCATTGTGCTTTAGTTACATGACACCGTTAATAAGTCATTTACTTACCAGCGTATTTATACTCTATTTCAGCAGACCATTCCCTACTATGGTGGGGGAGTTGATTTACTAACTGTAGAGAGTAGCACACTTCTATTTGTGGCTCCTAGTACAATAGGTGGTGCTTTGCCACCTTTTAGTGCAGGGGTCTCAAACTCAATTTACTTGGGGGCCACTAGAGCTAGGGTCTGGGTGAGACTGGGCCGCATCAGGTTTTCCAAAAAAAAAAAAACGCATTTATTAAAAACGGAAAAATGAATAAACTTTGCTTTGGTTCCAATTTTCTACAATAAAAGCTCTGATAAAACATTCCACTGTTCTCAAATATCTTACTTTTTATTTTTCTACACAAAATAAGATGAAAAATAAATAAACAAATCAAGAATAAAGAAAATCAATCAATCAGTAATAAATAAATATAATAATAATAAAAAGTTAAGAAAGCACATATAGTTGGTGGGTAGACAAATGATTTTTTTCATATTAAAATGAACAAAGCATTATTAGAGCCCTGTAGACATGACAAAACACGACTATAGTCACATTTATACTCTTTTTATTTACAACATATTGCGCAACTGCAGGGTCTTGAGACACATGCTAACTCGCAAACTAGAGAGCTAGCCACCTAAACGGTAGCCTTCAAGTTATTTCCTTTCAACTTAAATAGCCAAAAACTTACCACTTCCACACGGATAGGGAGGATAACTATTAACAGTTATTTAACCTTTAACATGAACATGAATCAAACGTAATCATTTTTTCTGGGTACATGATACCATACAGCATCCATATCAAACTTAAACATTAAACTTTCATATCAAGGCGGGGGCCTCAAACTAGTGTCCTGCGGGCCACGTGTTTGAGACCCCTGTTTTAGTGCCTTAATACTGGACCCACTTTCCAAATTAAGCAAGCTGGTGGCAAACTGCAAGCTAGGCTCTGTCCATGTGGTATACTAGGTGTAATTATGTGGTAGACTAGGTGTAATTATGTGGTATACTAGGTGTAATTATGTGGTAGACTAGGTGTAATTATGTGGTAGACTAGGTGTAATTATGTGGTATACTAGGTGTAATTATGTGGTAGACTAGGTGTAATTATGTGGTATACTAGGTGTAATTATGTGGTATACTAGGTGTAATTATGTGGTATACTAGGTGTAATTATGTGGTAGACTAGGTGTAATTATGTGGTATACTAGGTGTAATTATGTGGTATACTAGGTGTAATTATGTGGTATACTAGGTGTAATTATGTGGTATACTAGGTGTAATTATGTGGTATACTAGGTGTAATTATGTGGTATACTAGGTGTAATTATGTGGTATACTAGGTGTAATTATGTGGTATACTAGGTGTAATTATGTGGTATACTAGGTGTAATTATGTGGTATACTAGGTGTAATTATGTAGTAGACTAGGTGTAATTATGTGGTATACTAGGTGTAATTATGTGGTATACTAGGTGTAATTATGTGGTATACTAGGTGTAATTAAAAAAAAAAACTCACAGAGGAGGCTGAGGCGTTGGTAGGAGCAGCTGCGGCCGGAAGCGAGCCGACGGAGCTGGGTGGGCTGTGATCCGCAGGGTCCAAGCTGAGCCTGTGGCTCGATGAAGTGGGCAACTCAATGGGCAAGCAGGAGGCCGCGGACGGAGGAGACGAGCCGACGGCGGCGGTGGCGGAGGGGGAGCTGGCCTGACTGCAGGGCACCAGCGGAGGAGGGGAGCTGCCCGAAGAGGGAACGGACACCGAGCTCAAGTCTAGAAGATCAGTGACAGACACAGACTCTTCCCCTGGCCTGGTGGGACAGAGACAGGGGATGTGGGAATGAATGAACAGACACAGCAGGAGCATCGCACCATCAAACATTACCAGGGGACCTATTATGCTTTTTCCACATTGAAAATGTTTTTTCAATGTTGTATTCTTGTGTTAAACAACGCCAAAGTTTCAGATAACAATGTTTGTGCATTTGCAAGTGAGCCCTGAAAAAAGTTTGGGATGGCTGAAAGCGCTCGGTTTCAGGAGGCGTGGTAAAACTGCCCCTTTGTGATGTCACAGAGTGGCAGACTTCCTTACATGGGCGTTGGGGTGCATCAAAAAACACAATTATTGAATTTTGATATGGCTGGGTACTAAAAGTGTTCCAATATATGTAGAAACAATATTTCCAATCCATGATTATTTAGGGGTGCCACCATACATCTGTTTTAGTGGAATAAAGTGGTGAACAGTTCAATGGTCGCCATGGAGATTTGAGGTCAGCAAAGACTGCAGCTCTAGAACTCTCAGGTGATTTTTATGTTTTTGTTGGTATTTATACTCCTATTACATATTACTAGCAAATTTGTGGTTTTGTCTTTGTAATTTGTTTTGTCTTTGGTATTTAGTGCTCATTGCCTCTACTGTAGCTAACATTAGCTAGCTACAGTTTGCTAATGACAGTTAGCTAATAGCTGAGCAAGCATAACATCAATAACAGTAATATAGAGTAGACATTATTGCTGATGCCTCATATTTATTGAGAGTGGTACTGTAGTACTACATAATCTGATATACACTTTTTTATTATTTTATTTTTATCATTATTTTATCATGTATTATTTGAGGCACTGTGCAGCACAACCCACCAGCTCTCCTAAGATGCTGCCCTCAACAACTCCTTCCTAGTTCCTTTCAGACTAGCAGTCTCAGCTTGGTCTTTGGTCTGGGCCCCCTTTGATACCCCTATAGAAAATGATGCTGTATACAAGTTCATTGTACTCAACATTTCCAGGTCAACTTTTTGGTAATTAGACTAGAAATTGCACATTTTCTGACATTTTACTAAAGTTTGTGTGAGGTGGCACCCCTAAATCTCAATGGATTTCCTCAAGACTTTGCAAAAGACATTTTTATGTTCATTAGAAAAAAATGAACAGTGTCCTACAGCGTAGTGTTCAGTGTCTAACCATTCATAGGTTAGTATTTGATTTGTACATTGGTTCATTTGCCTTTTTCATTTCATGTCAAAGGACAACAACATTTGCTATGTTGCAACTTGGTTCGTATTTGGTATTTATATGTGATCCACAAGTCCAGGACGACACGCTAAAGTCATTTGAAACAACAAACCTTTTAGAACCCTTTCCAATACTTGTTTGAAACTGAGAATGAAACACCAAATTTGAATCTGTTGACTAGGCTTCTCCAAAAACGTTTATTTGAAATGTTAAACCAACCACTAAAACACTAAACACCCTACACTGAAACAGGATGTGGTTTGATGGTGCTATCTGCAGGGGAAAAGGGCTGCAGCAGAGCTCTGACAAGACACAATAACATGTAACTGTAACCGTACTCAGTACAATCCAATATACTTCATGGGATTTGGAATTTGCCGGGAACCGGGTGTGTCCATTATCTGTGAGCATCTACCATTGGTTGTGAAAGTGTACCAAATGAAGTGATCTGTGCCATACAGCACTTGGAAAGGTGGAAAGGTGGCTTTGCAATGGAGGTTCAGAGAGTGCAGCACTCACAGGAGGCCGTTCATGTGCTCGGCCGTCGGGGAAACGTAGTCGTCATCTTCACTGGTGAGGCCGAGCTCAGTGCCGTAACACTGGTGTACGATGTGCCACAACTCCTTGGGGGACATGGACTGCACCAAGCAGAGAGAGCAAACGTGCAGTATTGCATGTTGGACAAGCGCTTTTACAACGTGGGGGTCATACCTTGTCCATCAGTGCGTTCTGCCACAGGCGGAAGATCATCATGAAGCTGCGATCCCGTGCACCGAATGATGTGAAAAAGTGCTGAGAATTCCAACGCAGCAACAAGGAAGGCAGGAAAAAGGTGACAGACACTGTTAACAAATGTTTTGCAGCCAATGGAGATACAGCGGAGTCAGCTGATTTCATACTGCATACACCAAGTACGAGATTGGCAAAGTGTGTCTATGTGTGTGTGTGTGTGTGTGTGTGTGTGTGTGTGTGCACAGCATAGCAAGAAATGTGCAATGTGCTCCCGGCTGACCTTCTCATTGTCTGTGCTGATCTGGATGGCATTCGGAATGAGCTTGGCGGTCTTCTCCTTGGTCATAGAGGTCACGTCTTTCAGCAGGATAGTGATCTGCAAAGACCAGCACACACCAATGCAACTGTTTTTCATTCACATGGTCTTATTGCTCGATGCCTTTTGGCCTCTTTTTGAATTTCCTGTGCACGATTTCAAATAAAGCTATCAGAGCGCTCTGCTCTGGATTGCTGACTCAGCAGAAAGTGCATGCAATAAAGTAGGAGTATGGCTGCCATTGTGGTAAGCAACTGACCTGTACGGGGCCAGGTGCACCGGAATCCAAACCACTTTATTTATATAGCACATTTCATAAACAGCCTTTCGTCACTGGCTAAATGTACTGCAAAAAAGGTCAGTAAGGATAATTCATAATGCCGCCTAGAACATACTAACTCCTTATTTGTAAAATCACAAATACTTCAACTTGCTAAACAGCTAAAATAATGCATAAGGCTAAAAATAAGCAATTAGCTAAAAATGTCATCCAATACTTCTCTACAAGAGAGGAGAAATATGATCTCAGGGAAGAAGTACATTTGAAACACTTCTATGCTAGGACTACGTTATGCTAGCCATAGCATTTCAGTATGTGGAATCAAACTATGGAATGGATTGAGTAAGGAAATCAAACAATGCACAACGATGAGCCAATTCAAGAAACAATACAAGCAGTTGATGTTTGCTAAATCCAAGGATGAAGAGTCTTGAACCAGTCATGATGTGCTATATATATCACTATATTGACACGCACTATGGTACACATTATGGCATTGGATGCTCATATCACCTCGTACTTCGCTACGAGGTACATTATTAAAAAAACAAAACAAAAAAACCCTTAAACTGTATTATGGAAAGCAGGAAGTGAACAAATGTAACAGTTAAGTGATTGTAAAAGTACCAGATGGAGGGGTAGGATTTAATAAGCTTTGCTTCTTCCTACTCCTTTTGGACATGTGGAACTGGGAACTGATTATGGGATGCACTCAATTGGAATCTGATGCATGTTGAAATGAAATAAAACCATTAAACCATTTACTGAATGAACGAATGTCCTCAAAATGAGAACCTTGACTAGCAAGTGTGTGTAATAGGGGTGAAAATCTCAGCACTGAGGACAAATCGATGCACATCTCGATGCACTGACAGCAATACGATACATGGAATTATGTGGTGATACGATGCGATTATCATTTAGTTCGGATCAATGCGATCTGATACGATATGGTGCAATCTCTGGTGATATGATGCAATTCAACATGATTTTAGCAATACATTTATAGCAATACACATGAACACAAGTCTTACTTATGTCTCATTTTCTTTTATTACGTGTACTATATGGGGTAAAACAAGTGTAAATGTGACTATGGGGTATTCTTTCATGTCTGGAGGGCTCTAATAATGTTAAAAAGTGTATTTAGAAGGTCGTAAAAAGGGTGTCTTATGCTTCAATTATGAAAATATTCCATTTGGGATTACTGTCCTGAAATAAATGAAATTTTCAAAGATATTCCGATTTCAAATACTTTCCCTTTTCTTTCATTAATGGCTGTCGTTATTGGGCATTTTCCCTTCACAAATCATAGAAGTACAAATACAAGAGGTGTTGTTTTGTTAGGTAGGATTGTGCAACCAAGGTGCACACAATGTGTGCACTGACTCTATGGTATCAGAGGGCAGAGAAGGACTTTGTAAATGTGATACGGGTGTGAAGAGAGGCATGCACTGGGTGCTTACAGTGGTTTCCCAGCGGAAGATGTTGCTGTAGAAACACAGCCAGTTCTCAGAGAGATAAAGGCGGCCCTGAAGCAGGATGTCCTTCTGCAGAGCACACGAGTAGTCTGCAGGAAGAGACGACAGGTCAGTGGACTGACGGGACACCTGCAGACAATCCTGCCGACGGAGCCTCCTGGCACTCACCCACAATGAGGCGCTCAGTGTCCGGAAGCTTCTTGAAGATTTTACGAAAGTCCTCGTTCCGCTGCTTGTACGTGGGACTGAGAACCTGAGGAAGCGGACGAGAGCTCGTGAGGACCCCTCATGCACCGGCAACACACACACACACACACACACACACACACACAGAGAAGGTCACGGCTGTACCGACAACAAAGTCCTGATCTGAAGTTAAACATGAGACAGCTGATGGATACTCACATTGTACCAGCTTTGCATTTTCTGTAATGACAATGACAACACCATCATTAGTTAACATTTCATACTGATTATACTGAATATAAAGATTCAAATGTGTCAAAAATAAAGTCATGTTGTTGCTGCGCATGTTGGAATCAGATTTCTGAGCGATGCGAATGACGCACAATACAATTTCAAGGGCCATGCAACACTTGAAGCAAGTTAATTATTCACGGAAAATTCAAGAGAAATCTGCTGTCATTCTTGGATTAGTGTTCACATACTTTTATTGGGCCACTCTCCATAACCTAACCAAGCCTCACATAAAAGGGAACTCTTGATAATACACACATAACACAATTAAGCAATCTATTTGATCTGAAGGAGAGTCAAATGTGCATTATTATTATTATTATTATTATTATTATTATTATTATTATTAAGTAGAATCTCTGGAGCTTTCCCCAAAAGAACGGAAAATTGAAATAGGCATCATCTATTTCAAGGTCATGGGCTCTTTTTGAATTTCCTGTGCACGATTTAAAATAAAGATATCAGAGCGCTCTGCTCTGGATTGCTGACTCAGCAGAAAGTGCATGCAATAAAGTAGGAGTATGGCTGCCATTGTGGTAAGCAACTGACCTGTACGGGGCCAGGTGCACCGGAATCCAATCCACTTTATTTATATAGCACATTTCATAAACACCCTTTCGTCAGGGAAGAAGTACATTTGAAACACTTCTATGCTAGGACTACGTTATGCTAGCCATAGCATTTCAGTATGTGGAATCAAACTATGGAATGGATTGAGTAAGGAAATCAAACAATGCACAACGATGAGCCAATTCAAGAAACAATACAAGCAGTTGATGTTTGCTAAATCCAAGGATGAAGAGTCTTGAACCAGTCATGATGTGCTATATATATCACTATATTGACACGCACTATGGTACACATTATGGCATTGGATGCTCATATCACCCAGTACTTCACTACGAGGTGCATTATTAAAAAAAAAAAAAACAAAAAAACCTTAAACTGTATTATGGAAAGCAGGAAGTGAACAAATGTAACAGTTAGTGATTGTAAAAGTACCAGATGGAGGGGTAGGATTTAATAAGCAAAGTGTCGCAGTCATAAAACCTTTGTTAAGTGCACAGGCATTATAATAAGTAAAGTTACACATATGTATACTTCACTGTCATACAAGTGTAAAAAAAAAAATTGCATATTCCTAATTTTGTGACGTATGTCCCCAACATGCGAATAGTACAAAGTTAGGGTCCCTGTGTGTGCAGCCATGCTTTGGTGTCCATGTGGTTCATGCTTCCTGAATACGTCTTTACAAGCGGTGTAAAGTACACAATGATGCATCTTCTTCCGTACGAGCGTGGAGCCAACCCTCATGATTGGAGTCCGAACACAACACAGGAGAGTTTTAGCGGTGGCATTTACCTTGGCATTGCTCCTGAAATGTCTGGAAGCGAGCGGGTAAGCCGACGTGAGGGAGGACGCCGACGATATGGACGGCAGGGGGCTGTCCGAGCCCCCACCGCCACCTCCTCCGCCACTCTTTTCCCCACCTCCCTCACTCTCGCTGGCCCTGCCGCCCCCCAGCACCCGGCGCCGCAGGGAAGGTGAGCTGCCCGGCGTGCTGCGTGGAGAATTACTGGCAGTGCTACGAAGACAAGAGACACAAAAAAAAGCTTCAAACAGCAGATGATGAGGAGGAGAGGCTGCAGGGGCCTCCAGTTTGACAACAACACGAGCAAGAAGCAAAGAGGAGGCCTCACAGGGAGAGTTTTATCAGCTGAACTTATTCTGACTGATAAAGCAGCCAGCCCAGTGCCAATGCAAGGACTCTTGTATTCCCACTACAAGGTCATCTTTCTCTCTGCTGCAGTCATGACTTATTTGGAAAGCAAAACCAAGCATTCTTCTTGCTTATATAGCCACAAAATACTGTTAATATTTATCTAGTCTAGGCCACACAAAAGCAGATCAGCCACATCCACCAGGAGTGATTACCATACATACAGGCTGGTAATGGGCTTACAGCTGATCCCCGTCTAGCAAATATGAATCTGTGTCAGCCATTGTTTCCCCAAAGTGTCACTAAACTAATCACCATCATGATCGCCACGTCGTGACGTCATTCATTGGCGTCACACCTCCATGCAATGTCAACAGCAGCCGGCTTGCTAGCTAATTTGGCTACAAACAAATCCTGCTTTATATCGATGGCTATGTTCGAGGAAAATAATAACAAAAAAGAAAACCGCGCGGCAGGTGATGCCGAGGAATCGTTAGTTTGGTTTCATGCTGCGAAAAACACCGCTTGCGGGAGGATGGAGAGGGCGGGGGGCGAAAGAGGAAAGACTGTGACCGGATGACCGCTGATCGCAGGGTGTCACTTGAACGCACCACAGTCGCCGTGTTGACAAAACGATGCGTAAAACGTTCGTTTGCCTCCTTTGTTTACGTCTCTATTGTAAACATGAGCGATCAAATCAGTGCGTCTTTTCCGGGCATCGCGTCTGAAGACTTACTCGAACATGTCATGAGGCGTACGCGGTCCAGCCGAGAGAGCACAAAACGTCACAACAACCGTGGGTCCCGTTGCTTGAGCAGCCGACAGCGAGGCAGACTCGGCCGGAGGAGGGAGGGTTGGCGTGTGAGCGGCGTCCCCCAGCCTCTTCCCCCCACCCTTGATCCGTATCCCTGGGTGTAGAGATCCTCCAGCGGGTCCGCGCTGATGCGGACGTCAGTTTGCCATCCTCGCGGTGGTCGACGCCCCTGCGTCTCGGACGGCTGCTGCCTGTGCAGGATGAGCCGCCGACGGGCTGCCGTCCATCCGTAATCCCCTCAGATCACAGATGGAGGGGGAGGAGGTGCGGTTTTATGCCAGGGGGAGGGGGCTTGAGGGGGGCCTCCGATAAACATAGTGGTAACTGGCGGGGCACCGATAAGACCGAATACAGTATGGTGATATGAATTTAAAAAAAGAAAAGAAAACCATGTTAGCATTAAATAAAACAATCTATACAGTATTTGTATGCTTTTTGTGTGGCCCCTCAGTGTACAAAGCAGAAGCATGCTTGGATGAGTTTAGCATGGATGAGTTTAGCATGGAAGAACAGGCCTGGAGATGAGCCAGTTGGCCCTCTTGACCTCAGAAAATGGCAAATCTTTGTCAAGACAGTCATCGCAGAAGAGTGGAAGCTGTCACAGCTGCAGGGGGTGGCCAAAATAGTAACTTCCTATTTCACTTCCTGTAGTTGTAATGGTGTGTTATCTCAATACTTCCGCCCATATTGTGTGTCCTTCAAGTGCTGCAAGCCAAGTCAAGCAGTGCTAAGGACAGACAAGCCAAGACAGGTTGTTATTGTCATATTATCACAAATGGATGTCAACATTTCACCGGTCTGGGACCAGCAGATTTTGCTAAATGTGTGCTAGATTGTTATTCTATATTCTGTATTCTTGAAGTAAGGGATGCCATTACGCTCCTGTGTCAAGGGGGCAAATATATTCACTACTCTAGCATGCCCCCCCCCCCTCCAAAACTGCTGGCAAGTGGTGAAAAAACAAGAGTAATTGATACATCCATAAAATGGTCTATTTTTAACACAATCCTCAAAATCCTCTTGCTCGCCTGACGGTCACGTTCTCCTCCAATTTCAAATCAACATGACAAAAAAAGTGAGATGAAATTCAGCTCCAAATACCCCCCCCTCCTCTCTTCAATTGCCATTGTTCGCTCTCAACACCCTAAATATGTCTGACAGACTCATTAAACACACTTAGTATAAATATGTACAGCTAGTCACCACTAATCAATGAACAAATGGAATAGCCAGTCACGGCACATAACTATGGTACATTCAGGGGCCGCCAAAAAGTGTGGAATCTCAACACTTGATGGAAAAACTCAGTCAAGTATAAAGATATACTGTAAATATGTAAAAAAAAAAATGTGGGCAATCTAACACTGGTACATTTGACCTGTATTAACAGACATTTATACATTACCCACTGTGTGGAAAAAAATGCATTTTTTTTTTTTTACAAAAAAATGCAAATTTGCATGGCCACAAATGTGTGGCAATCCACTGTATTCTCACGAAATGAAACCTTGTTTCTAATATTTGTTTTTCCATCACAGCCTTCAAGATAGTGGACTTAATATGAAAAACTTCAAAGGCTGTATGACATGGTTCCATTGGGCATTTCCCTTCGGTTGCCGTCTCCAGCAAGTCCACCTGGCCCAAGCCCAGAGTCCACCCAATCCCTTCACCCTCAATCTTTGTCCATCCCGTTGGATTAGAGTCCACATAATAATCCAGCCTGGCCTGAGCGATGGACCCACACCAGCCTCGTTCTCGCTCTGTCTGCGTAGTTTGTTTTCCTGTCAGGCACACGAGAGATTGCGCTAACTTGCCAGCCACAGGAAGCAATCAGTGCCTCTTCCCGTAAGCAGACATGCTCTTACATCAGGCAGAGTGGAAAAAAGGGGGTGAATGGCTCAACTCTGACCTACTGGGGGCTTTATTCTAATGTTTCTTCTGCAATAAAATGAGCGTGCCCTCATGGGGAAGTGAAGTTACAGTACACGGTTTTGTACGGTAGCATCTACTTCTTGTTTTCTGCTATTCCGAGAGTGGGAATACGCGTGAGGTCAATTTCATAATGCAATTGTTACACTTTCAAGGGAAAATGAGCACAGCATTTGCTCAGAATGTAGCATAAAAATATGCTAAAGCCATGTCATCACTCACAGGTGCTTGTTAGTTTATCTCCATTAAAACAAACACAAAACAACCATCATTTATGAGATGAAAATGCCAATCAAATTGATAATGATGTATGGAGGTGGGGGTGGGGGTGGGGGGAATGACCCTCATCCTGCCCTCTGCAGCGACACCCTCCTGTGATTGGTCATGCATGACATCATCAGACTACAGACCGGCCAGTATTGGCTCAGGGTGATGTCATGATTCAGGGGACGGGTGCACGCAGCCCGAGCCCCGCCCCCCTGCCTGCTGTGACTGTCAGCCGCTATGTTGTTGTTGTTGTTGTCCAGCAGTGTCACTTTACAAGTGTACGGCGTGAATAAGTTGGAAATGTTTTTGATGTGTTGTCTTGCCTCCGACGCACACCACAAAATATTGGCGTGTTTTTAAAACATGAGGTAATTATCTCCATGGTGATCCAAAGGAGCGGGCCACAAGAGGACTTTGGGAAACAATCCTATTGATTCTGCGCACGTTTGTGCTCAGCTGTTTGATGCAAGCGTCAGCGCAGAATACCCTGAGCTGAGCCCGTCACACGTCATGCTGACTCTGCAGACCACGCTGTGCTCTGAGCCAGCGGACCTCCTGCACATCAAGCACACGCAGCCTCCCAAGATAAGGAGTTCAGGACCAAATAAACTGTGAATACAGCGGAAACACTGAAGTACAACTGAACGATGGATGCTTTTTGATGCCGCTAGCACCAAAACAAATAACTTCAATAAAGAACGTGTGACAATGACAATAGAACCAGGAATTGAACATTGTACATGTGACATGTTTGTCACTGCATCAGAATTCATTCATTCTCTTTCCACTTTAATATAGTTGGTTAAAGCTGCCGTTTGTCACGGATGGGCGCTGCTAACTTTATTATCATGTCCCGCCGTCTTCCTGCTTTGAGTATGTTAAGCATGCCCCACGTCACATACGTTTGACAAAGGTTTAGCTACTAATGTTAGCTATCGCTAAACGCAGAGCCCATCATTCCAACAAAATGACTTAAAACTTATCGATGTGAAGATTCTCTTACTGCTTTTTAAATGTCTTAACGGCCTTGCACCTTCTTATTTATCTGATCTGCTTTTACCGTATCAACCCCCCCGCGGGGTTGACCCTGCGGTCCTCCGGCACTGGCCTTTTAACAATACCAAAACCCAGAACCAAAACCCACGGTGAGGCAGCATTTAGCCACTATGGCCCCCACCTGAGGAACAGCCTGCCGGAGAGCCTCAGGACTGCGGAGACTGTTGATATTTTTAAAAAAGATTAAAGACACACCTTTTTAATCAGGCTTTTAACTCATATTTTTAAACTTTTATTATGTTTTTATCTTTTTAGTCCTATTTTATGCTTTTAGTCTTTTAACTCCAGTATTTCCTCAGGGGGGTCCTCCACACTGGGGGCTGTGTCGGGTCTGCTGAGGGGGTGCCGTCCTTGGGTCCCTTCGACCCGGCCGGCTGGTATGTCGAAATGGTATGACGCCGTTTGAAATCGAATTTTCACACCATGGTACACTACTAACCGGCCCATGCTTACAATGGACGTGCATATGTACGCAAATACCGCACAGCCGTTTGTGACCAGTCATCTCAGTCAGACCGTTGAGGAGAATACTTAAACGACGGCGACAGTTTACTACAGAACGGTGAACTTATTGTTACACATGAATGAGGGCTGACAATGTTACTGAAAACATTGCCTGTGCAATGAATAAATCCTATATGACGGCCACAGTTTACCCTTCAATATCTATTCTTTCCTATCGGAAAATACATGTTTTACTGGAGATGAAATCTTGCTGTAAGCGGCTGGTTTTTGTGTATGAATCCAGCACTAACCTGCAGCTGTCCCAGTCTGAGTCTCTGCCGAGCAGGCTCCTAAGGGACCAGCGGGAGCGCCGGCTGGGAGAAGGGCTACGAGACCAGGATTGGGATGGGGGCAGGAGGTGGTCTTGAGAGGGGCTGCCCCGATCCTGATCTGCCACAGAGGCGGTGGTGGAAGGCGAGGGACTCCCATGCGGGTCAGTTCCCTTGGGGATGCACTCTTCTATAACGATCTGCGGGGTTCCGGTCCGCTTGCGCGTCGGAGGTCGGTCTTCTGAGTTTCGTTTTTTGGTCCGGTTCCTACTGCGGTGACAGCGCGACTGCCGGCCAGAGCGGGTCAGCCTCGGGCTTGGCGAGCGGGACCAGGACTCCGTGTCGGAGGACGGGGGCAAGATTGTCAGCGTCGGGACGGGGATGGGCTGAGTCAGAGTGACGGTTTCTGGCCTCACAGGAGAGGACATTGTCATTTTCAGAGTCCTGCTCGGGAATAGACTGCCGGATGGTCAAAGCTGATCGGGACCTTAAGGAATATGTGGAACCGCATCAAGTCCATTCATTCATTTCCACATGAAATAATAAAGCAGTAATTCTTCAGTCCTAGCTCACAGTGGGCTTCCTCCTCTTCAGGACGTCCAGCTGTCCACCGTGTCGGCTAAGAGTGACTAAGACACTCAATCATGCTTTTTTTTTTGGTTCGTGGGCGGTCTTGCGTTGCCTCTTGCATTGTTTCCTCACAGCTCCTCCGCAAGTGAGAAGTCAGGCTTGCGCTAGGAGGCTCGTCTTTGCAAGCGCACCTGAGAAGTGAGAAGAAGAGCACAGGCTTTGCACACTCATCTAGTTGTGCACCAACGAGGCTTGCCGTATAGAATGCGCCAATAAAGCCGTCCACTGAGCAAACTATTGTATTTCTCTCTGGTCTTTACATACGGCCTGTTCTGCCAGTTCTGACAATGTGAGCTATCACATAAGGTGACTAAACATACATTTATTTGTCCAAAGCAGGGGTGTCCAAGGACCATTGGTGGCACATAGCTCCTTTTCATTTTTCAAACATAAGCCTGGCCTCCAAACAAGACAATGATTAATGATTTAAACCACCAAGGTGGCTGCTTTTTATTGCCCCTGCGGCACATTCTGTAAATAAACAAGAAAACTAAAAGAATAAGCTGAAGAATGTTTGCGATAGTTAAAAAAGTGACAGAAGAAAGTCCATTTGTAGTTCTAAACATGTATTTAACTTGTTTAATTATGCCTCTATTAAGCAAAAATACATAGCAGTCCTGTGGGAAATATCTTAACCACCATTGTTGGACACCCCTTGGTTAAAAAGTATCTTGGGGAAGAATATGGGAACATTTTGGGAAATGGTTCCATTGAAAGTAGGCTCATTTAAGCCGGTTAATAATATTTGTGGCAGGGTTAAATACATTGCATTTGAATGCCTAGCTCCAGTACGGTCACCCGATATCACGCGACATGGGTATGTTGCATTAAAAAGTTATTCCAGCTTAAAAGTTGGAAAAGAGAGTCTGAGAGCGCTTTGATTCCTGTTATGTGTATTATTTGGCAGGACATTCGAGAATTACCGGACAATGTACTCCCTTTAAATGAACTCCTAAAAAGCCCCAACGTTCTGGATGAAAGAGATACGGAGGAAAACTGGGTACAAATGTCCTGAAGGTCAAAAGGCAACATTCCAGTAAGACTGAAGTTTATCAGCGGCCACAAAAAGACACACAGAAATGTCTCCACGGTGTTTGCTGGAATCCTCATGCATACAAATGGGGGGGGGGGGGGGGGGGAACTTTTACAAGCCAACACAAAGCACAGAACAGCCTTTGCATTCGACTGTTGTGACTTGTAAGACGCTGAAGGTGTACGTGTGTGTGTGTGTGTGTGTGTGTGTGTGTCACTTCTGCAAAAGCAGCACTGCAAAAAAAGAGGCAGCACGGCAACATTGTTTGCTTTCCTGTGTTTGAACAAGAACAATCTTAGCACGGACATGTTTAACCATCCTAATCTTGCAAATAAATCCAAACACACAACGTGAGCACGTACAAGTCAACCCCCAAGCAACCATAATGTCATTCTGCAGAGTGTAAACTTGGCTGTCCCCCCCCCCCCCCCCCCCACCACCACCACCACCACCACCATCTCCATACCTGCCGTTGGAAGAGTTGCCTCCATTCCTGTGCTCTTGCTCGGCCTCCAAGACGAGCCGGGCGACGGTTCGCGAAGTGATGTTAAAATCCACTTTTTCGACAGAACACATCAACATTGTCGGGGGGGTGGGATGCTCAAGCAGCATCTGTCGGCCCGCGGCGGCTAACCGTTAGCCCTCCTCCGCCAAGCTAAGCTACGCTAGCTAGCACTCGGGACTCTATACAAAGTTTTGCTAACTTTTTTTTTTTTTAGCCCCGCCGAGCCTCTTTTGGAAGGAGGTCTGCCGCTCTCCAAAGAGATGGACAACTTCAAACGTCTATCATCTTAACACTTAAAACACCAGGCTAAAAAAAGAAACAATTAAATGCGGACAGTTAAATGGTAGCGTTTATTGTTGTGGAGAAGCGGAGGAGAAAAAAGACTCGACTCAATACATTTACCCTTCGGTTGGGGGAGTCACAATAGTATACAGACATCTTATTTGTCTTATTTATGAAATACCCCACACTAATGTGTGTTCTCTACAATTACGACATTAGATGTTATACAGAATACATGCCAAGTGAGTCATATCATCTAGATATGCAAAACAAAAAGAACCAACGTGATACGTGCACCCCTCCACGAAACTTTGTGGTTCCGTCCGGGAAATAACTGTTCCCAGCAAGCTGCAGGTGAAAGGATGTCGTGCCCGGCGTTACTAACTTCACCACGATAACAATTCGCAACTAAAACATGTTTTATTCCGTACCAATCACTATTCTGAAATCAACGTTAAAATAGAACGTCGTAGTGAATCAGGTCGATTTGTGTTCAAACATCTGAGATAAAAGATAGGACTGTTGGCATCACAACAATAGCGCTAAAATATTTCTGATATATGAGTCATACTATATTCATATTCACCCTTGGACTTTTTTGCTGCTAATTTTAAAGGGAGTCATTGTCCAATAAAAACTGAGCAACACGGCGCCCTCTTGTGTTAAACAATGCGGTGTAACACGAACCCTCGTCGAATGCGCATGCGTGAACGTGGGCTTCCGGGAACAGATGCACAACTTGATAAATAGTCTATTTATGACTCGCGAATGCGCTTTGACGACACCACAGCGAGCCACACTGTCATAATAATTATAATAATAATAATAATAAACAATGTTTAAGCAAATAGGACTCCAAAAATGCTCCTCACCTTCCTGCTGCTGCAGCATCACTTCACAAGTCAGCATGCTGGGCAGCCTCTAAAAGATGAAATATCTTCTTCTTGCCTGGCAGCCCACAACAGGTAACCTTGTCTGATGGGAAGAATACATCAACAAACAGGATGATAATGCACAAGACTGTTATTGTTGTCCTGAGTGTGACGGGCCTCAATCCCTGACTTTTTAAAGGCACCTGAAGTACACCTCCATCAGTGAGCAGCATCACCTTGTATTTACCTGCCTGGGGAGTCAGCACTGGCTTCCCTTTCTTCAAATCGCCAGCCCAGTCACGTCACAGTGACTTGGCACTTTGCAGCATGCGGTGCATCTCCGTGTGGCATCTTTTCGGACCTCCTGGTTTCGGGCTGCCGATGCTTGGGACCGCTACGGGCTGCGTGGAGAGCTGACGCTGGCTGGGAGGGGACTGGAAACTCGATCTGTGCTAAAAATAAGAAAACATCAGCAGCAAAGGGAGGAAGGAGGTGTGTGACCGGAATGTGTGTGTGTGTGTGTGTGCAGCCCCCACTTCCACACACACATGCATGCCCCCCACCCAAGCTCTTGTCCAAGGTTTTGATGTCACTCTCGCCACTGTTGTCATAATCGCTCACATGAGACTGGAAGGTTAAAAGTGGCAAGGACCCCCCCCCCCACCCCCATGGAGAGCTTCACTCTATCATCGAGCTACATCACATGACAACAACCCTGACCCCCCCCAGTGCACCTACACAAACACACACAAACATATCAGCGTGTGGATGTGGTGTTAGGAAGGCTATCAAGGCCTTTCAATGTGTCGTGTTTACCTTTGACCCTTAAAACAAACCACGAGCGACGCTGATGTGCTCCTGCTATCTTCCACCACTTGAGACCTTCATTCACAGCCCCGACCTGAGATGATTTGGCTTTTTATTTGCTATCTTCCACCACTTGAGACCTTCATTCACAGCCCTGACCTGAGATGATTTGGCTTTTTATTTGCAACACACGCAACTGCACTCAAACCTTGATTTTCTTACGCCAATGTTGTCAGATGATTCGGTTTTCGCTTTGACAAATCTGTTTGTTCTGTGGTGTCGTTCCGCGGAATGGAAAGCCCAAAAGCGACTCATTAACCGTTACTCGTGATTTTTTTTATTGAGCGCCACCATGAGGTCAGAGAAATTAAATTATGGATGGAGGTTCGCATCAATCATAACCTAGCATGTTTTTGGAATGTGGGAGGAAACGGGAGTACCCGGCCACACAGCTAGGACACCCGAGTTCAATTCCACCCTCGGCCATCTCTGTGTGGAGTTTGCATGTTCTCCCCGTGCATGCGTGGGTTTTCTCCGGGTACTCCGGTTTCCTCCCACATTCCAAAAACATGCTAGGTTAATTGGCCACTCCAAATTGTCCATTTTTTCTTATTATGGCCACTATATTGCGTAATAGGAGTGTAAAGGTGACTATAGGGGTGCTATTTCATGTCTCGAGGGCTCCAGGGTTAAAAAACGTATTTAGTAGATCATAAATAAAAGTATTCTTCCTTCCTAGTATTTCATATAGAATATATTATTCATACATAAAAGTATATACAGTATTTGTAAATGAGTAATTATTAAGCCTTCCTAGTATTAAATAAAAAATAAAACATAAAAACAAATAAAAAGCACCGTGCCGGGTAGAAAACATCTCAGGTGGGATCTCTGTTGGAAGCCATCTGGACCGCCAAGGTTACATTTTTTCTCCTAGGAGAATAAAACTTTTTCCACCAGTCAATGTACCATGTTCGATGCTCCCTGGCAAAGTCTAAATGGGCAGTTTTGTGGCGTTGAAGGAGACCAGCTCTTTGAATTCTTTTGAAACCCACAGATACCGTGGGATGGTTATTGTGCTGCAGTCGGCATTTGGGTGGAGGACTGCCCCGTGTCTTGACGGACAGCCGAATCGGGTTGGATCCTACGGCTCACCACAGGTGAATGTTTTTGGGTCTACCACTTGACTTTTGTGTTCCGTAGTGCTCAGGATCTTTCCAAAAATGTAGAATGACTGTCTTACTGCGTCCAACCTCAGCCAGAGGCCTTGCTGATGCAGCTCCACCATGCGACCACGTTCAACAAAGGAATGCTTCTTAGCTTTAGCCATCAGGAGGGCATGACCGTGCCAATGCCTGACAGAAAATGACAATTTGAGGCAGATTTTGGCTTTTATAGCCTCTGGTCGTAAACCTTTGATCAGGTGAAAAACAACCTCATTAAAAGCCTCATTAATGTCCAAATGCGAAAAATGCATATTCTTTTTGTCAACTGGTCTTAAGATTTTGATTTGGACTGTTTATAAAGAAAAAACATCTGATTTACGATGCTATTTGACACTTTCATCTTCTTTCCAGAAAACAAAAAAGGTGTTAATACTGAATTGATGTTGTTTTTGTTCTTTGACTGTGCTAAGCTTTGATGATACTATGAAGTAAAAATAATAATACTATTAAAAACAAAAGCATGGAGTTCAATCATGTGACGCTAAAAGACGTTCTTGAAGGTCTCGCTAGTCGTGTGTGTGAATGTTGTGGTATCTGGGCCACCTGGTGACATTATTCTAATTGGTACGGTCTCAGTGGGAAAGTCCAAAATATCATACCAAGTCGGCGCGCACAACCACACACTTTGTACGCACTGCTAGTTAGCGGAAGAGCAATACCATGCGCAATGTGTATCAGCTTAATAAACGCAAGCTAATGCACTAGCTAACGTCTAGATGCCGGAGGTGGCCGTGAACTTTGACCTGAGAAGGGTGGGTAAGCAATGATGCGCGCATTTTTATGAGGAGGCAGAGACCTTTAAAGTTTGGCCTTGAACCATCCCTACCTGTGCGTATATTATATTATATTATATTATGGTAATGGTAATGGTAATGGTAATGGTAATGGTAATGGTTTTATTTCATTTGAACATGCATCAGATTCCAATTGAGTGCATCCCATAATCAGTTCCCAGTTCCACATGTCCAAAAGGAGTAGGAAGACGCAAAGCTTATTAAATCCTACCCCTCCATCTGGTACTTTTACAATCACTAACTCTTACATTTGTTCACTTCCTGCTTTCCATAATACAGTTTAAGGTTTTTTTTTGTTGTTTTTTTTTTAATAATGTACCTTGTACCGAAGTACGAGGTGATATGACCATACAATGACATAATGTGTACCATAGTACACCTTGCATTTAGCAAATCCTTTAATCCCTTATTGAACGCACACTTATTAATCTCTTGTTTATGGCAGTTTATTGTTTCAGGACCCGACTGTGAACTAGGATTCCTTATTGATGAATGGAATATTTTTTATAATTAGTGCATTGAAAACCTGTTAATGATCTACTATATAAGTTTTTTAACACTGGAGCCCTCTAGACATGAAATAGCACCCCTATAGTCACCTTTATACTCCTATCACGCAATATAGTGGCCATAATAAGACAAAATAGGACATTGTATGAACTAACACATCTTGGCAATTGGGGGAGTCACATGATCATGAGTACTTCCTGTGGCGGCTAGTCATCAATACAACATTCCTGACACCTGGTGACCAGTGTGGAATACTAGATAGTGTAGAATACTAGATAGTATTCTACTGACTAAAGTAGTTCATTCATTCATTCATTTTCTACAGCTTTTCCTCACGAGGGTGCTGGAGCCTATCCCAGCTGTCTTTGAGCTAAAGGTGGGGTACACCCTGGACTGGTGGCCAGCCAATCCCAGGGCACATATAGACAAACAACCATTCACACTCACATTCATACCTATGGACAATTTGGAGTGGCTAATTAACCTAGCATGTTTTTGGAATGTGGGAGGAAACCGGAGTACCCGGAGAAAACCCACAGGGAGAACATGCAAACTCCACACAGAGAATCAAACCCAGGTCTTCCAGATCTCCTGACTGTGTGGCCTACATGCTAACCACTTGTCCACCATGTGGCCCAATCATGATAATTTTAGAGATAATAATAATAAACATCAAATGTTTTATTGATGCAAGTCTCATAGTCCCTCGAAGGACTTTATATAAACATCTTCTGGTATGAAGTCTCATCATCTCCAGTTTCCCTGGCTGGCTCTCGGCCCTCATCAGGATTACTGACACCCCCTAAATAGAAAGTGGGACCAAGTCTTTTTGGGGATACGGCAAACGAGTGCGAGGGCGATCTGTGATTGTTTCAGACGGACTGGATGGAGCCCGGATGATTAGCATGCGGACACATGGAAAGACTTAGTGGCGAGGCGGGCCTGGTTCACTACGCGTGAAGTCCGTGTTGCGTTCAATGGCCGCCACAGACATCAGGTGGATTTTTGGCATGGTCATGGTCGGCCTGCTTGGTGAGTCCCGACGTCCTCACAAGTTTCTTGTGGACTCAGAATCATCCACATAACCACCACAGACAAATGACCAATGAATCTTCATAAACTGATCATGATATGTTATATTAATATTGTGAAATATTTCATGTCAATACATAAAGCAGTCATTTTATTTGATCACTAAAACTCACTGTCTATTACCATAACATACGTAAGACTTGGACTTACATACGTGGACTTTCCCCTGTCAATCAATGAATCATTTATGAATAATGACATAACGTCAGTGTCAATACGATGCAGAATGAAATGTGTTATCTTGGTAAAGGCAATGTTACATTATTCATATGTTTTATGAACTACTAAGAAGACATACAACTCATCTTTTTATCAAGTCATTTTATGTATCATTTTTTTATTCAATGTTAAGAAGGAATAATACCTCATTATTTTGTAATTTACTTTTTTGTATAAATATTTTAAATACTATAATTATAATAATTATAATAATATTAATATTTATATACAATAATATATTTAATATATAAAATATATATAATTTTCATACATTCATTCATTTTCTACCGCTTTTTCCTCACGAGGGTCACAGGGGGTGCTGGAGCCTATCCCAGCTGTCTTTGGGCGAGAGGCGGGGTACACCCTGGACTGGTGGCCAGCCAATCAGAGGGCACATATAGATAATAATATAATATATTAATTATAATAATATTTTCAATATTAGTATTACTGAACACCAAATGCAGTTTTTAAATTTAAATGCAGCCTTTATACGGCACGGCGGTCGAGTGGTTAGCGCGCAGACCGACTTCACAGCTAGGAGACCAGGGTTCAATTCCACCCTCGGCCATCTCTGTGTGGAGTTTGCATGTTCTCCCCGTGCATGCGTGGGTTTTCTCCGGGTACTCCGGTTTCCTCCCACATTCCAAAAACATGCTAGGTTAATTAGCCACTCCAAATTGTCCATAGGTATGAATGTGAGTGTGAATGGTTGTTTGTCTATATGTGCCCTGGGATTGGCTGGCCACCAGTCCAGGGTGGACCCCGCCTCTCACCTGAAGACAGCTGGGATAGGCTCCAGCACGCTCACGACCCTTGTGAGGATAAGCGGTAGAAAATGAATGAATAATTTGTTCCAAAAGGGTGAATGAAAACCAAAAAATATAAAAATAGAGGTAATTGTTCCCATAAGAAATAATATCAATCCAATCCAGACCCATAAGAATATGAATAAAAAATACAATTGAGAGAAAAGAATTGCAGTTGTACATGCAGAAAACAATGAGAAATAATAAAGTGAGGAATGGATGTACCTTATTGTTGATGCGGATATCCCATCCCGTACTTCCTGATGAGATTGAATTCAATTGTGGTTCTCACCATCTTTAGCGAGTTGCCACTCCCAACCTTCTTTGGCCCCATGGCGTGTTACTGAGCATAGAAAAATGAATGTTTAGTGAGTCAGCCACATGTAGGCTGCCTTGTTTGGGCACATCATTCCATGGAACAATAGAACAATACACGCAATATTCTACATATTTCTGTACTATTACAGTATTTGTGAGCTTTTTGTTTCATTTCATTGATTTGAAATATTTACTGTTTATCTAATTATATTTTACAAATTATTTTTTCAGCTGTATCGGTTGTCTTCAATTGTATTTTTCAATGCAAATATACTGGAAACCTCATATTACAAATATACAACATAAGGTGGCCAGAAATATTTCAGTATTCCCATTCCCGATGTGTATTAATACATATTATTTTTGCTGGTCTGGCAGCGTGCGAGTGTCAGGGGGGCTGTGCGGAGGTGGACTCCCTGGCGGAGGCTGTGGAGGGCCAAAGTTTCAAGCTGGGTTGCATCTGGTGTAAAAATCGAGCTGAAGTGACGGCGAGAACCAGCGTGGACTGGCACTTCAAAGCTCCAGGACAAGACCGCTTCACACACGTGAGCACGAGCGCTTCAGCCACTTTTAGTCTGACATGACTCACGATGAACCAGCATTCCCGCTTTGGCTGCCAGATTTTCCACTACGACCACCCGAGCGCCGATATCCTCCACGGGGCCTTCAGGGGCCGCCTGGACTGGCTCGGGACACAAAGCCAGGACGTCCAGGTGGGTAGCATCGCCATCAGCAACGTCAGCTTCAGTGACGCCGGGACGTATCGCTGCACCTTGCGGCGCATGCTCCTCCTGCCCGGCTTCCGTCCCAACGTGACCGTGGAGAAGGAGGTGGAGCTTAGCGTTGCGGCCGTGGGTAAGCCACGTGGCTCCGCCGCCATCTCTGATTGCGATTTTTCGTCTTAACTTCTCGTTTGTGCTGTGAAGGCTCCCGGGAGACGACGGCAGTGATCTCGGAGATGGTGATGTACGTGCTGATTGTGGTCCTGCAGCTGTGGCTCATTGTGGTTCTGGTCTACTGCTACAAGAAGATTTCAGCCGACATGGACGCTTGGGAGGCCCGCAAGGCCCGAAAGGCTCTTGTGGAACAGCAAGAGTGCGTGCAAACTTCTTCAATGGTTCAGATGGTCAAACAAATTGAAATATTAGTCAATGACAATACAACTGAACACAAAATATAACTTTAAATTATTAAGAAATAAGCAAAATTAAGCAAAACAGCCCCAGACCATCACACTACCACCACCATATTTTACTCTTCTATGATGTTCTTTTTTTGAAATGGGATACACACCTTCCAAAAAGTTCAACTTTTGTCTCATCTGAGTATTTTTCTAAAGGTCTTGAGGAAAATGGAGACCAGCATTAAAAGCATTTCTTTTTGTTCAGTAGTGGTTTTGGTCTTGGAACTCTGCCATGCAGGCCGTTTTTGACTTTCTTTTGGTGGAGTCATGAACACTGACCTTAACTGAGGCAAGTGAGGCCTGCACTGGATGTTTTTGTGGGGTCTTTTGTGACCTCTCTGGGTTATTTTGGTTGGCCGGCCACTCCTGGGAAGGTTCACCACTGTTCCGTGTTTTCACCATTTGTGGATAATGGCTCTCACTGTGGTTGGCTGGAGTCCCAAAGCTCTACAAAATGGCTTTATATCATTTTCCACACTGATCGATCTCAATTCATCTCAGTTATGTTTTTTTTTCACACAGGGCCGTGTAGCTTTGTAGTTTCTCTTCCTTAATAAGTTTTCTTATAAAACTGCATTTTGTGTTCAGTTGTGTTGATATGAAATATTTAAATGTGACAAACATGCAAAAAAAAAAAGGCGGGGGGGCAGGGGGGGGGGACACTTTTTTTGTACCACAGGTGAAAAAGTTTATTTTCTTATCAACTTCACTCTTTCTTGCCAATCTTTGCTGTTGCTTTTTTTATTTTCCAACTTTTTCTGAAATAATAATGTTATAATTTTGTTCCCCAACCTAATTTTCCAAAACATACAACTTAGTTTTTTTTCCCCTCATGGTATCAACATGTGTTTCTTTAATAGTTTAACTCTATGCTACTAAAATGACATTATTATTGCAGTTTTCTCATCATATTTTGACTTTATTCTCATAAAAATTACAGATTTTTTTAACATTCACTTTGCCATTTTTCTTCTCATAATATGATGACTTTATTGCCTTTATTTATTTGAACTGTACTCTCGTAACATTCTAACTTTTTCCAAAAATGAAAACTTTAGTCATTGTTTTTTTTCTTTAATATTTCAACCTTATGCTACTAAAATGACATAATTTTTTCCTCACAATATTAACTCCTAAAAATATGACTTTTTCTTTTTACATTAAAATGCTTTTCTAATTATTTTTTCTTAATTCTTGTAAAATCATTGCTGATTTATCGCTGTTGGAAATTCAGTAGCTGGGTTGTATTTTAGTTTTCTTGTCCAATTCGATTTTTAGAATGTGCTGCGGGCCACAACTGGCCCCCAGGTCGCAGTCTGGACACCCCCTGATTGAACAGTTTCTCTTATTTTCTTTGCAGATTGCTGGAATCCAAGGTGGATGGTGCTGGGATGCCGGTAGCTTAACATGCCACTAGAGGGCGGTGTTGTGCATTGGGATACTCTTCCACATCGCTACCCGTTACTCTTCATCTTATAGTATTTTGGAATAGTATCTTTGAAATACTAATTTGAAATACATGTCAGAAGTACACAATAGTGTATTGGATGTGGGTTAGCCTTGATGCCTTTATTAGTCGGTTTTGTGTGTGTGTAGTGTTTCTGCATACAAGTTGATTGTGTCTCTGACAGCATTATTTAGCACTTTAGCATTTGATTCATTTGTGTACTTTTGACATATACACTGTATCTGAGCACTTGTCCAACATAATACATGCCATATATCATGCGGGACAGGAGGACACAGACGTTAGCAACACTCGGCTAGCTATGTGATGCTAAATTGCTAACATTACACTCACATATGAACAGCAACATGATGCTAGGTTAGTCTATTTGCTGAATAAAAAAGAATAACACAATCAATATTTTAATTTTAAGATGTGTAGTGAAGCCTGATTTATGTCATTGTAGCCTTTAAAGTCCCGCTTTGAACCTCCTTCGCGAAAGACCTCAACGTACTTCACCGGTTTTCAATTGAGGTCAATACGTCAGAACGTGTGGTCAAATATGGCCGAGGTGGTACCATTTGGATTTCGGACAAATGTTTTGGAACTATACGCTGAAATATCGTCACCACAACAGCAACACTATCATCGCTAGTATGCAATGCTAACATTACACTCACAGTTTAACAGCGACCGCATGCTAGCATAGCCTATTTGCTGCACCTGTTGCTGACTAATGGATAGCTAGCATAGCTCCAGGCTACATTTTGAGATGTGTAGCGAAGCCTGTGGGGCGGCTCAGAGGTGGTATCACGCCCACGAGGAAGGAGGTTGTTTCTTTAGTAATGTCATGAAAAACCCGCAAATTTCAAAATAGCTACGTGAGCTAAAGCGCTAACATTACATTTTAACAGCTTCCGGATAGTTAGCAACACACCAGGCTGTGTTTTGAGACGTGTAGCGAAGCCTGTGGGGCGGCTCAGAGGTGGTATCACGCCCACGAGGAAGGAGGTTGTTTCTTTTATGATGTCATGAAAAACCCGCAAACTTCAAAATAGCTATGTGAGCTAAAGCGCTAACATTACATTTTAACAGCTTCCGGATAGTTGGCAGCCCACCAGGCTGTGTTTTGAGACGTGTAGCAAAGCCTGTGGGGCGGCTCAGAGGTGGTATCACGCCCACGAGGAAGGAGGTTGTTTCTTTAATAATGTCATGAAAAACCCGCAAACTTCAAAATAGCTATGTGAGCTAAAGCGCTAACATTACATTTTAACAGCTTCCGGATAGTCAGCAGCACACCAGGCTGTGTTTTGAGACGTGTAGCGAAGCCTGTGGGGCGGCTCGGAGGTGGTATCATGCCCACAAGGAGGTTGTTTCTTTTATGATGTCATGAAAAACCCACAAACTTCAAAATAGCTTTGTGAGCTAAAGCGCTAACATTACATTTTAACAGCTTCCGGATACTCGGCAGCACACCAGGCTGTGTTGATGAGACGTGTAGCGAAGCCTGTTTTTCTTCCTGGAATTTCCCAAGTAAGCGTTTGAGCGCCTCTTCTCTCAAAGGCTGTATGAAACTAGTTAGGAAGTACAAACTTTTTATCCCATATTACTGCACCAACATTATTAAAAAGTGCTTTTTGCTTCAACTCAACTTGAAGCTTCTTTTAGCTTGCGCCTGAATCGGAGTGTTGGCGCAGGTTCGTGCACGTGGTGCACACGTGGGGTCTGTGTAACGGTGTCTGTTCTGCCCTGCAAAAAGGTGACTTAGAGGACGTGTGAAGGTGACGCTTTAAGAGCTGGGTGCCACAGTTGAAGCATTGTTCTCTGCAGGAACTCCACCAGTCTTAAATATGAGACTGTACGTTACGTCCACATGCACAAGCGTTCATTTAGCCCTTGGATGACATTTTTTGACCTCCGGTGCCGTCCTTTCATTAAACGTGTTGACATGCGCCGGGTGTGACGATGGAGGAGGGAACGTTCCATCATCCAGGGGGAGGTTTGACTGTTTTTCAGTCAAGTCTTGCTGGACGTGCACCAAAACCCCCACGGAACTAGCCAGCCAGGTAAGCTTTTCCTTCTTTACAACATTTGAATACTATATCATGACTACGTAGCATTCATGCTAACACTGACATGACGGCGATCATGCAGGAAGAGAAATACTTAGACCTCACGCTTCTTCCTTAAATCCTTTCTAACATTGCTAACCTAAACCGGGGCTCTCCATTTTTATTAGCGCTTAGCACAGTCCTCACCAAAACATAACAGCAAAAGTAGACAACATTCAAATACCATTCATTGTCTACCGCTTATCCTCACGAGGGGGTGCTGGAGCCTATCCCAGCTGTCTTGGGGCAAGAGGAGGGGCACACCCTGGACTGGTGGCCAGCCAATCACAGGCAATTTTTCTTCTCTTAAAGGGGACCTATTATGCTGATTTTTCGGTGGACTCCTATAGAGCAGCTACACACCATAACCCGCACAGAAAGCTTTTTAGATCGTCCAGGACCTGCACCTATACCAGCTGTATTTCCTTGGATTTTGTGCTTGCCAGTGGCGTCATTAGGCCTATTTTAGGGGGGCTTCAGCTCCCCTAAATAATTTGATTTTTTTTTTTTTTTACAAAAAAAACCTCTGACAAATTTCATATAATAGGGCAAAAGCAGGCTAATAAGAAAGCCAATAAGCAGGCTAATACTAGCCTACTACTAGTAGTAGTAGTAATCAGAAGAAGAAGAATGATTCATTCATTCATTTGCTACCACTTTTTCCTGATAGTAATAATAATAGGCTAATTAATAATATAATATGATTATGATATGATTGATGACTGTCCACTGGACAGAATGGTTGCAGAGCTTGAGTAGCGTTTGTGCAGTGTAGATTGTGTGTACTTGTGTCAATTTAATGGTGGCCTAAAACAATTGAGTATCTCTACTAAATCTGTCCAAAAGTTTCTCAAGTTTCTCAATGGTAAGTAGTTTTAGCAATTTAGCTTTGGTAGCATCGGTAACATCTAATGTGTTTTGCAGTATTACCAGTGTTTAAAAAACTCAGGTATAGCCGCCGATTATGGTGGGAAATGGCGATTAGCAACTCCGCTCCCTGTATGCACATGCTATAGTACTACACAGACAAGTGCTTTTGCTCCATGACTTACTTACAGCTTGCTCTTCTGACTCTTCCACACAACCAAGTAATGTTGGAAAGCCGTCGGGATTCAGCAAGTTGTCGGCTACTCCAGCTGCATACTGGTCCATGTTCACAAAACGGCAAAAAGGCTACATGTTCATTATTATTAAAGTTTGTGGGATCAAAAATATATCATGTAATATCATTGCAAAGTGCATGTTCCTGACTAATAAAGGAAATTGAAATAAAATAAAAACTTACCACCCTTTGCAGCTGCAGTTCGCGGAGTGTCCAACAGAGGGCGGCCATGTCACACATCAACGCCACCGAGTTGACTTCCTTGCTGCTCTCTCTCTTGCATCACTGCCTCAACAGAACCGCTCCGCCGCAGCCTCCCTCCCTCCCGCAGAATCACACCAACACCGCCGCACCACCGTGGGCGGCTCGGGCCCAGTCCCAATCTCAGTCCGTGTTCTACATCCTCGTGGTGCTCGGCATGTTCAGCTTCTTCTCCTTCGGCGTCATGCTCAGCTTCATCCGCTCCAAGAAGCTGGAGAGCTCCCACGACCCGTACCACTTGTACATCGCACACGACTGGACCCGGAAGAAGACACCGTGCAGAGCCGCCACGGGCCAGGCATGGGGAGCAACGGGGTCTGTGGTCATCTGTAACCCAGCGACGGGGCAAGGGACAGCAGAACAAGAGCAGTAACACATTTGGACCGCGCTCGCAGTCATTTAGTTTGTTTGTACGTCACAAGTACGTACACGTTGATAATACGCACAAACTCATTTTCATGAAAATAACACGTGACGAGCATTTTTGACTAGCGTTAGAGCACAGCGCCATACACGTCCAGCAGATGGCGCCACTAGGCCAATAAAGGACGTCATTACCCTGATAAAGTCATTCAGCAACAATTTGCGTCGTACGTTTATGGATTTTTTTTTACATTTCCTTTACCCCAAGGACTTGTGATGGTCAGAAATGAATAAAGAGAAAATGATATCACGACATTGTGCAGTCACACACTTTATTATCGGCACGTGGATATGCTAACAATCAAAACAATCTCAATCTCATTTGCATATTGGCACATCAATCACATCAATAACTTCCAAAAGGTAAGCATTGATTCCCGACGGCTGTGCTGCATCATGACAGATATCCAATTTCACTTGGATTATGAATAAAAACTGCATCACAGCTTTGTGATGTGAAAAAGCTTCAATCAACTTCATTCTTTGCTGTTTTTTTCAAATTTTTGCTGTTTTTTGAAATTTTCCTCTTAAATAATCTTTATAAATGTTCTTCTTGTAACATTATGACTTTATTTCCATAATGTTATAACTTTGTTCCCAACCTATCTGACTGTATCGTTTATCATATTTCAACTTTTCTTTAAAAATTTGAACTTCATGCTTGTACAATTATTTTCCCTCACAATATTAACTTATTGCAACTTTTTCCCGTTATAGCCATTATTTTGATTGCTTTTAAAAATATTTAATATTTCAAATATTAAGTTATTATAATGTAAATGTTGTGTGCCTTGAAAATCCTGTGGTACAGAATAAGGAAGACAATCCACGATGACTTGACGTATATTCACCCTCAGGATTTATTCTTCCTCTTAAAAATAACATTTCAGATATCATAAGATGATTACATCAACAATTACCAATTTGTTTCCAGACACATTTCACATTTTTCAATTAGCCTGCTTCATGCTATTAACTGTCCATTAAAGCTGGATAGCATTAGCCATTTCGCTTCTGTTCAAATGTTCTACAACACATTTTGTAACAAACATTTAGCAGTCAGCTGTTTACTCTAGCAACTTTCTAAACTCTTTACAGCCATTAAATATAAATTATCTCTACTTTGTACTAACCTGTGGTACAGAATAAGGAAGACAATCCACGATGACTTGACGTATATTCACCCTCAGGATTTATTCTTCCTCTGTGGTTTTGTCACCAACTCTATACCACCATGGCTGCTAGCACCCCCTAGTGGACATTGCGGTATTACACCCAAACGCCAACAATGGAGATTTGGTTATTTTAGAAACAAACACATAAAAAAATAGTAGGGTGTCTTTTTTTCTTTTACAACTGAATTTTATATGTATGACATGAACTATTACTACTCTTAAATGCTCTAACCATATTTATGCAGTTTTTTTAAACCATGTTACCTTATCTTTTATGTACCTTACATAAAAGTAAAATACTTAAAACCTAATACTTTACTAAAATATTTTTATTCTTAATATTACAATGTTATTTTCATACAGTTGTGACTTTTATCATTAGATAATATATGGAATTTTTCTAATTTGCTGTAACTACTGAATTGAGCCCTGCTGGAGAAGATGGAGGATTGGAATCTCTGTTGGAACACCTGTCTGGTGTCCTCATGATCCATGGTGTGAAAGTGAGCGTGAATGCATATTTGTAGTGTCCTGCGATGAGCTGACGACCAGTCCTTTCGCTCCCAAAGTCAGCTGGAGTAGGCTCCAGCTCAGCGGTTCCACGTCATTCATCTCAACCAGCTTTGCATCCAAGACATCAGGCCCGGTTTTGTGTCTGCAGACTGTGCTTTGGCAGCGTTGGCTCTTTTCCTCTCCTCCTTCCTCCTCTCCCGTTCCCTCCGCTGCTCCAGTCGGCGTTGGCCGGCCGCCATCTCGGCACGTTCCAACTCCCGCGATAAGCTAAAGTGCACCATTTGCATATGGAGCATGGGCACAATCAGGTTGTAGTTGTCCACCATCTTGTTCAGCTTGGCCAGCTCCTCCTCGGCACCGGTACACAGCTCCTGCCATCGGCCACGCTCCGA
Organism: Doryrhamphus excisus; assembly: GCF_030265055.1. NCBI lineage: Eukaryota > Metazoa > Chordata > Actinopteri > Syngnathiformes > Syngnathidae > Doryrhamphus > Doryrhamphus excisus. The sequence continues at coordinate 17,079,961 of NC_080482.1, read as the reverse complement.
CGGGTCCATGGCTTCCCCCATCTGGACCCTGCCCTCCAGTAAAGCGCTGCGGATGTGCGCGGCGGCCTGACGGATGTCACGCTGCGTCACCACCCAGGGTGGCTGGTAGCCGTTGTCGATGAGGATGCGGTTGAGGTTGTGGGTCATGGGGTCGGCGTAGGGGTTGTGCTCAAACTTGTTGAGAGGCTTCCCGGCGCCGCTCAGATTGCGGAAGTCCCCACGTGCCATGGACTCCTGGATCAGGTCCTCCACCAGCCGCTCCACCGCTTGGGTGATTTGGATCTTCCTGCTGCGCTGACGCATGTCCCGCTCCACCAGCGCCCCCTCCGCAGCCGCCGCCTTCTCGTGCTCCCTTTGCCGGTAGTCCAGGACCTGCTCGGATGCCCGATCCACACGGAACTGCCGGTACTGGCGTTGGCGTTGACTGGGGGTGCCTGAGCCTACGCCCTCGTAGCTGAGGTAGTGTCTATGCTGGGGGGCCACGCCTGCCCGCTTGTCCTCATCCTCCTGGTCTGCATCCTTCGCCGCCTCGCTCCGGTGAGCCAGAACAGAGCGATAGGCCTCCTCGACCCGGGCGAACAGGGCCGCATCGGCAGTAGGAGCACCAGAGTCAGGGTGATAAAGCTTGGCCAGGCGCAGGTAGGACTCCTTGACACGCACGGTGCTAACTGGCTCGCCGATGGGCAGCTGCAGCAGTTGGTAGCTCTCTCGCAGGCTGATGCTGAGCTGAGGTCTGCTACTCAACGCTCGGAGCCACCAGGACCTCCCGGAGCGGAGCAACAGGAGCGGTCTGTGACGGGTGGAACCGCAGGAGACCAGGAGATGGCAAGTGAAGATCATGTCTCCTGTAATAAGAGCAAGGACAAGACAATGAGTATCAAAACAAGGAACTCGTTTGTTTTAGTTTTATTGTGGTTTTACAACATGTTACAGAGAATGAATGTCTTTAAATACGACTGAAAGAAAGTACTCACCAGCCAAAACATTAGGCACACCTCAACACCGCCTTTGAGAGTCTTATTATGAAACAGTGAAGATAATGCTTCACTATCAGATTTTGTTGTATTTTACTATATACTCTTATTTAACATTGTTGAATCATGTTTTAATATCCCTATTTGTCCTATATTGTCCGCCAAAAATGTAATTTAAAAGACTAATGTAGTGTATGTTCGGGCCATGGAAGACGTCATCAAATACCCGGATGTTAGCCTTCCTGACGCGCTAGCATCCATTTAGCTAGTAGCGAACAGCCACATTCATTCACAAAGATGTCACTTAACACGCAGAACATCGACATTAAGATGCCAACTTACTCACACAGCGGACTGTAAAAACATATTTCAGGAGAACAGGGGCTGAAAATGGGGTCGCCGGTTTGGGTTGGGGTTGTTTTGAAACGTCTTTTTCTTCTTCTTCTGCTAACGTCCCTGGCATCCCGCGGACCCGCAATACCTAGTGGACGGGAGTGTACCCGACACGCACACATAAGACAGATACAATTTTATTTTATTTACAAGGTACACACAAGCTTACCATATTCACAGTTCACAGGTCTGATAAGTTCTGAAGTCATTTCTTCTATCCAAAATGCTTGAACGAGGTCATAAGTTGAAGCGGAAGTACACATGAAGTACTCCACTTGCTTCACACTACATTACCCACGTAGCATTGCGCGCACTAGCGAAACAAACAAGCAATTCTTAAAGGGGAAATATTGTGATCCTGTTCGTCGCTTTGTATTGAGTTGTGGACTCCTATAGAGCAGCTACACACCATGGCCGCACATAAAGCTAGCTATTCAGCTTGCACCTCCTTCGTGGACTTTCTGCTTTCGACACAAATTTTTCTTTTTTTAACTCCACTTCCGGCCCGCCTCTAGGTACGCCTACTCGGCTGTGATTGGTCACAATTTTAAGCGCTCTGTTTACTAATTAGTTTCATTGAATGCTAAAATTGGTTGTAGCTATAAAGAAATAAAAATGCATAAGCTAAAAAGCATGAATAAAGAAAACCACTTCAATATTGTTCCACAATTCCACTAGGATAATATACTTTTAGGTGATGGATTTCATAGTTTTCTTTTAAAATCAGTGTCAGTCACTCATTCTCATTTTTCACTGAAAAAATTGAAATGATGTGAACGTTGAAGTAGTTCAAAATTGAAATGAACTTGAATTATTCATGTTTGAACAAGTATGAACACTGCTGAAATGATACAATATGCATTTGGCAGAGTATACTGTATACCGTAATCTGTAATCTGTGTTAAGATCCAGTATATGACCCCGATGAAGCACAGTAATGTAAGTGGAGGTACACGAGTATTCAGGGTAAAAGTATCCTATGAGGATGCAAATGTGCATCAGGATTTACCATTACTCCTAATTGAGAAAATGTTTTCTGCCAAATTTGATAGCCCGGTTGCAGAGTTTCATCATCGTGTTCTCAAACATGTCTGATACACTTTCAACAACTTGATCAATGCCGCCACCGTTGTCATCTTCGTCTTCATCATCATCGTCATCGTCTTCATCGGACTGATTGTTGTCAGACTCCTCTGAGCAACCAAAGTAAAAGAAAAACATAGTTTAGATTTGGAGAAACAAACAACAAAAAATCAGACTATTTCCTTTCCTCATGACTGACATGTTGCAAATTGTAAAACTGGGATGTATAGACCCGATCAATATAGGATTCAATTAATAAATGGAATATTTTTGTATTAGTGCGTAGAAAACCTGATTAGGACTTTCTAAATACAATTTTGACATTATTAGAGCCCCGTAGACACTCATATAGTCACCTTTACACTTATATTATTCTTTGTTTACAACACATTGCTCAGCGCTTATACTGCTGGGACTCAAGACAGCCGCTAGCTAGCAAGCTAACCAGATGGTCTTGAATTTATTTCTTCTAAAGTGAAGCCCAAAAACGTACCACTTCCACATTGAATGGGATTTAAATGGGACCTGTTTTGATTTTATCGTATAAGACATGCCATGGCTGATGTCATGCAGGGTTAAGGTAATGTCATGTAAGCTAATGTCTGGCATATGTCTTTGTATCTGTTTTGACTAATAATAGACCATAGTCAACCACCAAACAGCCATCATTTAGGAAGTCTGAAATCCACTGAATGACAGTCGAAAGCGCTCGGAATCGAACTAAAAATCCAAGCTGTCAATGCTACTCTTAAGGCATCACATAGATGACTTTTACAGTCAAACCTCTGTTTTTGTCCCAAATTTTCTGCAAAATTTTGCCTAATTTTTGTACAATATTGCACATAACAAACGAGACCCTTTTGCACTGTGGTGTATTGACAGTTTTCTGCATATATAACTAGAATTATTCTTTATAAACTGCATTTTTATTCATATTTGTGAGTGTTTGTGGGTGTCTTTAGATTTACTTTATTATCTAAAGTAACTAATTTTTTCAGTTTTCAGGATGAAATTAATTTGATGAGTCTGAAAAGTTATAAAATGGACTCATAATAATGATTATTGATTACACGTGCACACATTTTAGCTACAACGTTTGTTCCACTCACCGTGATAATGCACCCGGTAGACGTCTGAGCGTCTCACGGCAATCACGGCTGCAGCTCCGTCTCCATCTCCATCTCCGTCTCCTGCTGTGGAGACAAAACTAAACAACAAACCAAGACTACATATTTTTACACGTGTAGCGAAGTAGCTGACCTCACCTTGGGGCAACCTGTGAAGCGGGAGCAGGTTTCTCATTTTGTCGTCTGCAGAAACAACAACAGGGCAAGATTTACACAGATGGGGCTGGATGGCCAAGACTGCTCAATAACCCACCATGGGGCCAAAGAAATGACCAAGAAAGGTGACAAACCCTAACAACTGAAACTTCAACAAGGAGCTCATCGTAAAGGGTCAGGAACACCAAAACACCCGGGTCTTACCGATCTTCTGACTGTGTCGCCGACATGCTAACCACTTTCACAAAAAGTGAAAGTGAAAGTAGAAAAACGTGTTCAGGAAATAGCTCTGCAATGCATGAGGCTAAAACGCACTAACCTAGCTTCTTGGCCTCGTCGTGGCATCCGATCTGCCTCAAGACCTCAGAGGTCACGGTCGGAGCTTTAGCTTGGGTGAAGGTGGACACCAACACGTTGGTGACCTCCAATCGGTTCTGGTCCTCCACCTGGCAGAGCGGCACCCGCTGGTCCCCGGGACGGTCCACTAGAGCCTGGCGGAACTTCTCAAAGTTGCTCCTGGAGAGGTTCTCCAGCGATTCATTGATGGACCTCTTGGCAGTGGTCATCTCTTACAGAAGCTACACACTCAGCTCCAAGAGGGACGAGATGTCTGCGAATAGTCCAAAGGGCGTTGCCATCTGTATACGTCATGTTAATTATTCACAACATGGCACCCTGACATACTCTTGACCTCACTGCGCTTGGTTGCCTCCATGCATCTACAGCTTTCACATTAAAGGTCCCCCATTGGGACAAATATGATTAAACATGTTATACATATAACTAACTGTTACATTTGTTCACTTCCTGCTTTCCATAATACAGTTTAAGGTTTTTTTTGAATCACCTGAGACATGTCCCTGCTTTCACTAATGGAAAATCTCAAATCTCTGCTATTTTTCACCAGCAGAGGGCGCCATAATTTAAATAATTAATCATGAATAAATTGCCCATTCATTTCCATTTTAATTTCATTTCCTACCGCTTTTCCTCACGAGGGTCACGGGGGGTGCTGGAGCCTATCCCAGCTTTCTTTGGGCGAGAGGCGGGGTACACCCTGGACTGGTGGCCAGCCAATCCCAGGGCACATATAGACAAACAACCATTCACACTCACATTCATACCTATGGACAATTTGGAGTGGCTAATTAACCTAGCATGTTTTTGGAATGTGGGAGGAAACCGGAGTACCCGGAGAAAACCCACGCATGCACGGGGAGAACATGCAAACTCCACACAGAGATGGTCGAGGGTGGAATTGAACCCTGGTCTCCTAGCTGTGAGGTCTGCGCGCTAACCGCCCAAATAGAATACGTATATATAAAAATGAAATATGAATGAAAAAGATTGACATGCCAATTGTGATGCCTGACATTTCCAACCAATTCCATTTTTTAATGCCAAGGAAGAAGACCATTACGTTTGGCTCTGCTACTTCCTGTACTCCCTGAGGTCATCCACCAGGTACGGGTCGTTCTCCTCCAGGGCCTTCAAGAAGAGGTCTTTGGCCTTGTTGCCAGATTTGAGAGCCTGTCTGTAGATTTCCCTCATCTTCTGCTGGTTGCCTTTCACAGCCCTGATATCATCATATACTTCATCCTGGATGACGTTCTTCTCCAGGAGGAAATCCAGAATGGGATTAATGTTGCTCAGTCTCTTGATCAGCTCTGTCTTGTGTCTGTCCACAAAATGCTCCTCTGAGGAGAAGAAGAAGAGAGGAATGAAGTCAGAACTTCAAGAACAGAAAATCCGAGTGGAAATATTTGGAACTTTAAACATTGACAAGAATTAAGTCAAAATATGAAAACAAAAAGTTGTAATCTAACAAGAGAAAGTCATAATTGTAAGTCAATAATGTGGCAATATGGTCCAAAATATTATATTGTATATATTATGAACTATTCATGAAAATTGCTTTTTAATGTTATAAGAAACAAACAAAAAAATGAATAAAGTCGGACATTTTTAGGTTGTGCAAAATGCTGTACTGTTACAAGAATAAAGTCAACATTTGACGGGAATAAAGTCCTAATTACGAGAAGAACATGTACGAGGGGAAAGTTGGAAAACTAAAAGTCATTTTCTAAAATTATTCTAAAAATCTTGTCAAAATCTCCAATAAAAACAAACACACACAGGGAAAAAAGAAATAGGAAAAAACTTTCTAAGGCGTCGTCCATTCTTGGTCCGTCGGCCTTTAAGCTTAGCTGTGCTCGTGATAAAGTAACATACTGCATACTACTACTACTTTGTCATACTACTACATTGGCTTTCATTACCGTCGTCACCCTGATGGCAGACGTTTGACCTGCTGCTGGAGCCCAAAGACTCACGTCTGTCTGAAGGAGCTTTGGAGGAGTGTTTGCTAAGCTCCTCATCTGCAAAAACAGGAAGAGAAAAAGATGAATGACACGTATGTAATATTGGACGTGTGCTTTGCTACAGTGGCTACAGTATGTATGGGATTGAAGAAATACAAATAAAACTGTTAAAATAATACATAAATTTGAATTTAAATAAAAAATTAATAATAAATTAAATGACAAATTAATTAAAATTAATACAAATTTTAATTAATGTTTAAAAAGGCATTAAGATAATAACAATAATAATAATTAATTGTTTATGTTTTTATAAATATTTTTATAATATTATTAATATTTTTAATATAATTTAATATTATATAATATTCAAAAAAAATTGCTAATATTTTTATAATTCATATTTTATATAATATATTATTTTCATTTATATTGCACTTTACATCAAATCAAAAAAATCAAAAGTGCTACAAAGAAAGCATAAAACCTACAGTGAAGCAATAAAACAACACAACAAAAGGTATATATATATATATTTAAAATATATATATAAAAATAAAAAAATTAAAAAAAAAGGCTAAGAAAAGGCCTTTGTAAAAAGGTAAGTCTTTAGGCTCCGTTTAAAGGAATCCACAGATGAATTCAAAAAGGAAAAAATCACAAATAAAAGTGTCTAATGAATAAAAAGTACAAATGACTTAAATAAAAGTATAAAAAAATAAGTAAAAACGAGAAGTAAAAGTGTAAAAATGACTGAAATAAAGGTAAATATACATTAAAATGAATAAACAGTAAAAGGGCATTTTAAAGTGTATAAATATAAATAAAAAGGCAAAATAACTTCAATGAAAGTTAAATTAAAATAAATGTAAAAAGTAAAAATAAAAACAGTGAAAAATGAAAAATTAAACATATAACGCGTAAAAATGGCTTAAATAAAAGTGGGAGAAAAACCTAATTTAAATAAATATACAGAAAATAATTACTTAAGTAAAAGTAAAAATAAAATATGTAGTTACATATGACTTAAATAAATTAAAATAATAATAATAATGAAACAATTTAAACATAAAATGGTAAACATTCATTAAAGTAAATACAAAGTAAATATGACTTCAACAAAAGTGTAAACATTACTTAAATAAAGGCTAAAAATTAATTTCAATAAACTGCGAAAAATTTTAAACAAATATTCAAAGAAATAAACAATTAAAAATAACATCAGTAAGTGTAAAAAACACACAAAAATGACAAGAATTACAATAATAATTAAAATACAATCATTTGAAATAAAACTGACAGTGATATGTAAATAAATAATGTCAATAAATCAAAATTTAAAAAAACGTAAATGAAAGTGTAAAAAATATTAAAAACGGCATAAATAAAAGTTTGATTTCTTACGTTCAGATCTATAGTGGACCGTGACTTAACCCTTAGATGCATGAGTCACTGGACCCTCCACTCTTCCATAAGGGGGTCAAAAATCACCCATACTAGAATCAATGCCTTTTTATGACAATGTTGCCATTTTGGTTAGGAATAATCACTTGTATGATATTTAGTATTATATTTAGGACCACACAAGAATGATTTCATGTTAGAGACATCTTCATTTTTCACTTTTTTACATCTTTGAAAAAGAAAATGACCCCGTACAACAATAGAAAATGGGAGGATCCATTGTGTGTTGCATAAAGGGAAGTTAAAAATGTCAATGGCATGATATCAAAAATAGGATTTTTTTAGGAATACCTGGAATATGAAATGATAACAATTTTTCATGACAAAGATATTTGAAGAAAACAACCTGACCGGGTCATTTTTCACCCACTTATGCATCTAAGGGTTATTGACAGTTTTGAAAATGAAGGAACCCCTGATGTTCTACTGTAACTGCATTTCATCACACACTTTATGGCGGGTGGGGGGGTCCATAGTCCTTATTGCCCCACCGTCTATTGTACCAATACAAGTGAAGCAAGGAGGCCCGGGGCCACAAAAACATTACAAGATGACGAGCTTTTGAGTGTCACAAACTTGGCCTGGTGTGCATCAGAGAAAAAGAAAGAATGTCGGCAGTCATGCTAAGCAAGCTTCGGTGCTACACTAATTAGCATATCGTGACCCGGACTGCGTGACGCGTTTCATCAATAAAAATATGCCAATCATTTCAAAGTGCCAAAGTCGTCATTTGGGGGTAACGATCGGACCCCTCTGCCTTAAGGTAAGAATACGGGAACAAATAAAGACCCTCCATAAGAAAGAAACACTGTAGCTCGTCGTTCAATTAAAAGTGAAAGTAAAAAAAGTGGCGATTCCAGAAGCGGAGACGGTTCCTTGAACGCATCAGGCCAGATGTGAACACATTTACCCAGATTCTGCGCCTCGTTGAAGCAGCCGATGTCCCTCAAAAGCTCGGCGGTCACCGCCGGAGCCCCTGCATCGGTGAAGGTGGACACTAACACGTTGGTGACCTCCAGCTGGTTCTTGTCCTCAACCTTGCTCAACGGCACTTTCCGCTCCCCGGGACGGTCCACTAGAGCCTGGCGGAACTTCTCAAAGTTGCTCTTGGAAAGGTTCTCCAGGGATGCACACACGGCCTTCTTGTTGTAAGCCATTTTAGCTTAACTTTAAGCAGACGAAGGGAAGACAGTGAAGATGAGGCGGTCTAAAGGAAGGTGAGTCCGGAGGATGAAATGCTGATGGAAATTCCGGCTCTTCTCCGAGAGTCGGTTCTTTTGGCTCGACTCACTAAAAAGAAGCGGCTCTTTCGTGTCCCGAAGTGGTCTCTCTGATTATTTGTGTCTTGAATTTATGAGCAAATCATGTGTATTTTGTAAAATTAATGACTAAATATGTCGACTGTTACTCAAATCTTAAATGCACATATTTAGAACCATTGACAATGAAAACATATATACAGCATTAGCAATTGCATAATGATATCAATATTAGCTTCTGGATGTGGCTCCATAGCTTTTGAAGATACAACAAATGCATCAGAACACTACAGATTCCATTGGTCCATGGTTGGACCACTTCATTTGTTGTATTCCTGGGATGAAAATTCCAAATGCTCCCTAATATGTTTCCATATTCTGTATCCTCGTCTTCTTCTTTCTCTTTGGTCTTCCTCTACGCCTCCCACCTGGAAGCTCCCTTCTACCAATATATTCACTATCTCTCCTCTGGACGTGTCCCAACCATCTCAGTCTGGCCCATAACTGACTTTATCTCCAAGGCCTCTATCATGTAATGTCCCTCTCATGTACTCCTTCCTGATCCTATCCATCCTGGTCACTCCCAACCATCTCAGTCTGGCCGATAACTGACTTTATCTCCAAGGCCTCTATCATGTAATGTCCCTCTCATGTACTCCTTCCTGATCCTATCCATCCCGGTCACTCCCAAAGTGAACGTCAGCATCCTCATCTCTGCTACCTCCAGTTCTGCTTCCTGACTTTTCCTCATTGGCACTGTCTCTAGTCTAGACCAAACAACATGGCTGGTCTCACCACAGTTTTGTATTCTGTATCTTGGTACCTGGAATTATTCCATCTGGATCAGTCTTTCATATTTTGTACAACCTGTTGGAAACTTGTCCTGTATTGTTTTTTTTTCAAATACTCTTGCTATTTTTTGTGGAGTTATATGCACAAATGCCGAAAATGGTCCAATGTTAAAGAATCCTTTCAAAAATTCTTGGATCCAGACGGTGATCCGTACCACTCCCCCCAAATGTCATCACTTCTTCCATATCCCTTTTTCACTCATTCCTGAAAATGTCATCCAAATCCATTCAAAACTTGAAGTTATTTTGAACAGAAAGAGATAAATGTCTGCAGAAACATAACCTCCATATTGTGCTTGGCGGAGGTAAAAAGCAGCATCCGGGTAGCGGTTGTGCCTCAGCTGCGATGGGCGCCTCCTGTTTCTTCTTTCTGTCGTGATGTGAAGTCAGTACAAAGTTTTGAACTACAAATAAACGCTTGCACCTCCAGCATCCTCTTTACTCCACTATAAAAGTAATGGGACGCACCTATTCCACCTAGAATGCCTGCTATGAAACGCTTTTATAGCCTTGCTGTGACCATGTAGTAGCAGGTACATTCATGATAACATCAAATACTTTTATCCTTTTAAGCAGGGGTGGCCAACCAGTTAGAGACCAAGAGCCACTTTTTTTTCTGTGTGACTGCAAAGAGCCACATCATACACATGGACACACATGGACATCATCCTAATCAACCACCATGTCTTCATCACGTATGCACGCACGAAAATAAGCCCGCTCAGCCAGATTTATTGAAAACATCCCTAACATGATAATATCAGTTCTTTTCAGCAGCTGACATTGTGTGTTGTCTCACACACGCAAATTCTCAGTTCAAGCAAGTCCACAAACAAAATATAAAATCATTTTAATAACATTTTTCTCTTGCTATGCTACTTAATGAGACCACAACATTTCAACGGCGTCAATGAGGCATTTTTTAATGAAGTCCCCTTCGTTGTATGGCCTTTTAGCCCGTGCGATGTTCCAAGCCAATTGATATGATGCAAGCGTTACGGTCTCCGAGTGTTTCGTAAACTTTTTGAAAAACTGCATCCAGCACCCTTGCTACCCTCGTGAGGATAAGTGAATGAGTTCCAATAATATTGTTATATCGGCTTAAGAATGTTAATATTAGTCATAATAACAATGTTGCTGTTCCTTGGTTCATTTGCATGACACATGATATGCAAATGAGGCAGACGGCTTGATAGGTGGAATATGTGTGTCCCATTATATGCACTCTTAGCGCCGTCATTTTATCACTTTTTATAGCTTTACAACACACAGAAAAGAGAAAAATGCATGTTCATGTCTCACATACAGATTGTATATGATGGCCAAAATGTCCCCCAAAATCCCCACATACCAGAAAACTGTCCAACGACGGCAGACAAAGTTTCTACGATGGCAACACTGAGTAACTCCGCCCCTTCCTTCTTGCTCAGTGTGGACACAGCGATGCCGCTGCACATCTTCACCAATGACATTCGCTGAAAACAGGAAAAAAAAAAGCAAAGGAGAAAAATGCATTGTCTTCCAACGACACGAGCCAGTTCATTTAAAAGAGCCGACTCTTAAAGCTGATTCATTCACAAATGACACATGAGTACTCTGAGAACAAGGTGGAGCTTTGGATCAAAGGCCGTTTTGGCTACTAACTCCGGAAATATAGATTGCACAATGCATCAGCGTTTACACACTGGTTGTATAAAATGGAGCTATCCACTGAGAAGATAAAAACAATGTTGCATTAGCGTGGAGATGCCTACAGGACATCACCAACGACAGGAGACCTTCCCCCCATCCTGTTGAAAACCCTCAACTTGTGGACGATCTTAACACCTTTTACGTTAGGGTTAAAAGGAACTCATTCACACACTCATCCCTGGCCCCGCCCCCTTCTCCGTCTTCTCTGACCCCCTCCTGCACTGAACATTTTCAAGGGGATGATCAGATGTTTCAAAGACCATATATCAGAAAGGCTCCAGGACCATATGGTGTGCCCCCCCCCCCTCCTGCTTGACCAACTGACCCCCATCTTGTTCAGGTTCCTCAACCGCTAAAGCTACATGATGTATGTAACAGGGTTATAATGTTATTGTAAATATTGTATATATGTTCATGTTATTCATTCATTCATTTTCTACCGCTTTTTCCTCACGAGGGTCACGGGGGTGCTGGAGCCTATCCCAGCTGTCTTTGGGCGAGAGGCGGGGTACACCCTGGACTGGTGGCCAGCCAATCACAGGGCACATATAGACAAACAACCATTCACACTCACATTCATACCTATGGACAATTTGGAGTGGCTAATTAACCTAGCATGTTTTTGGAATGTGGGAGGAAACCGGAGTACCCGGAGAAAACCCACGCATGCACGGGGAGAACATGCAAACTCCACACAGAGATGGCCGAGGGTGGGATTGAAGCCGTGCTGTGAGGTCAACCGCCGTGCAACTGTTGCTGTAATGGTAATGGTAATGGTAATGGTAATGGTAATGGTAATGGTAATGGTAATGGTAATGGTAATGGTTTTATTTCATTTGAACATGCATCAGATTCCAATTGAGTGCATCCCATAATCAGTTCCCAGTTCCACATGTCCAAAAGGAGTAGGAAGAAGCAAAGCTTATTAAATCCTACCCCTCCATCTGGTACTCCTACAATCACTAACTGTTACATTTGTTCACTTCCTGCTTTCTATAATACAGTTTAAGGTTTTTGGGTTTTTTTTAATAATGTACCTCGTAGCGAAGTACTGGGTGATATGAGCATCCAATGCCATAATGTGTACCATAGTGCGTGTCAATATAGTGATATATATAGCACATCATGACTGGTTCAAGAC